>NC_065923.1:46122126-46362132 GCF_024586455.1 Bactrocera neohumeralis
TAGAGTTGCCAACTCTTTGCATGCCCTGCTAAGCCTACCCATCGAACACCCTTCTCCCTTTGGTCCGACACCGTCGAAACAGCACGCTTCCTGGGTCTACCGTTGGATGACGTCGACGACAACTTGTTTAATCCTTTCCATCCTAACGGGGATTAGGTACCCGTTACAACAGCAACAACAACAACAACAAAACCAGAATGGCACTATAAGACAAGAGCGTCAGTTGTGTTTTACTTTATAGTACTTTTTACTTCGAATTAGTTAGTCTAGCATGTAAATAATAACTATTTTATATATTTTAGCTTACTTATTTATGTTTTCTAGAAATTAAAATATTATTTTATATAGTATGAATTGAAAAATTCGTATTTTTTATATCTTCAGTTTATTTGCCATTTTAGAGCTTTATCGTTTGTCTTAATTTTCGTAGTTAATATTTTTGTTTACCATTTCTTTTATTTTTGCCTATTCCCCTACAATCACGCCCATATATGTATGTATGTATACATATATCCTTGTATAGCCGGTACTTCGTGGTCGGCGAAAAATTCCGATTTCGATCAACGTCTTATCATCGATTTGGGTTATGTGAGAAATGTGACACACATCGCGCTGCAAGGACGACCGCACAGCGATGAGTATGTCACCGAATATTCAATTAGTTATGGCATATCTGATTTGGAGTTTGCCGACTATAAAGAACCAGGTGGCAACATTAAGGTAAGCCCCAGTTTAACAGTCAACAACACACCCACATTTGTACATACATACATACACACATACATGTATTGAAAATGGTTTATAAAAAAGGTGAATGGCTTCAAAAACACTGACCATAAAAGTAATTAAAGATAACGAAAATGCGTCCAACTTATTACTAGAGAATATATGCATGACATATGTTAGAAGGAATTGCTTTCCAATTCGAAATATGACACAAGACTGACATATGCAACGCCGCTGTAAGTCGCTGCATTTACATATTTGCAGTGGCTTACTGCAGAATGGTGCTTGGGCGCACTCAGCAGGACTTACCACCACCACTTTTTGCTCACACGTATTTTCTCTTTTTATGTAACGGTAATATTGTGCTAATCCGTAGTTATGCTGCTAATGCGCTTATTGTAATTATTCGCTTTGGATTTTGTATAGTATTTTATTTTTTTAGATTTCTGTGGTGCTTACCTATACTTTTGTTGTAAAATATAAAAAAAAAATGGATTTTTTTTGGTGCTTTAAAAATTTTTGTAAAATATTTTTATTAATTTTTTTCATTAATTTTGTTTCATGGTGTGCGTGAGATATGCGTTTGTATGGTGTGTGTTTAACAAATTATCAAAAAAGTTAACATCCAATTCATAAACAATGTAATTTCAGTATAAAGGGTGTATAGAGCGGAGTTGTAGCGTTACAAAAAATAAAAATTGACATTTGTAACACAATAAAAATTTCATATTGTTGTATTTTATCAAAAAAAAAAAAAAAAAAATCGCAACTCTACGCATGTGAGAACTCGCTGCACCCTTTATACCCCTAAGCTTATAGTTATATACCACACTGTCTCAGTAACCCCAACACACTTTCTTCTATTTATATTAACACTCAAACACATAAAATATGCTGGGTAAATAACAAATAACACCTTAACAATAAAGGCGACTCCGCTTGGACACCGATCGAGAATACTTACAATCACTTTCTAACACTCGATCTGGGTGAAGCACGCAAGACACGCAAAATCGCCACAATGGGCCGTAAGCATACACAAGAATTCGTTACCGAGTATATTGTGCAGTATTCGGATGATGGCGAATACTGGCGCTCGTATGTGAATCCATCGAATGAGCCGCAGGTAAAGTACGAGTATTTAAAAATGATGATAGAAGATGCTTTTGGTTAGTACTAGATCAGATAAATGCCTTAGAATTGTCATATTCTCTTGTCTAATTGCTCAATTGTGTTTTTGAAGTAATGATTTGCGTTTAGTTTTTACACTTTTTTTCAAATATCTCTTTTGTATATTTTGAAATTTAGTGCTAATACATATAAAAGTGTTTTATTTCATTACATTTTTTTCCGATATTACAAGTTTTCAAAAATTTTCATTTAAGTTTATAATATTCTGGTGAGTCCGTTTACGTTTTTTAAGCTGCCCGTGCAGAAAACCGAAGTCTAACCTTTTTTAAATCTCCAAAACATTGCAAAGCCTATTATTTAATATTTCTAACCTCACATTCTAAATGTGGCAATTAGTATTTTATAAAGTAGTTGAGTAAAAATATCATTTTCTTAGCATTTTATTTCTTTTAATATACAACCCTTAGCCGCATGTAAATATTTCCGACCCTTCTGGTCTATTCCAAAAAGTTTGAAATACCGAAAAAATACTCCTAGAGTAATAATATTTTTTTTTTTTTCAAGTTATAAATTCTAATCCTTCCGCTTATATAGCTAATCACTGTTTTGAGAATGGGTTTAAAACGATCTGTGAAAAATTCGACTTCTGATTGTTCCTTGTTTTGCAGGTTAACCGATAAGAATTTGTTGACCTGTGACATTTCTTTCGTTGCTTTGCCCTTTCAAAACAGCTCCTTATAGATAACACTATAATATATAAAAACTTAATTTTTGTATGTAGATCAAGGATAATTTTTATTGAAGGTGGAAAAAGGGAGGCTAATATCTTTCAGAGAACACAGACCGTTATTATCATAGGTTGATATTTTGTTTTGTGGTCTTTTATTAAAAAAAATAATATTTTCGGCGTCGCCAAAATATAGTTTATTTTTTTATTTTAACGGGTTTTTCAATAGGGACACTACAAAAGTAGACCGATAGGAACAGCAAACGACGGCATATTTTTTACCACACTTTTGACATTTCTCTTCAGTAAGGCTTTCCATTTCATCATGGGAAGATATACGATCCTACAACGAGACGAAATTTATAAAATTTAGTACCGAAATTCGGAGTCAGCGGCCTCAACTTTAAGAGCGCTACGTTCAATTTATGGTAGTCATATTCGTCCTGTGAGATCAAAAATTGAGCGTCTAGTGGAACAATATGAATCCACAGGCATAGTATAAAATGTTCTTGTGCAAGACAAAGAAGTGTCCATAGTGCGGCATAGTGCCACTAGCGCAACAATTGAGGAAGACCCAAAGCAGTCCCTCACACGTCGTTCTCAAGCATCTCTGTGACGTCGTTGTGGCGAATTTTGCTAAAAGATCTTGGCCGACATCCTTACAAGATCAAATTAACGCAAGAACTGAAGCCGCTTGACTACCAGAACCGCCATATATTCGTGAATTGGGCTAAGCAACAACTTGAAAATGATCCGGATTTTCATCGAGAAATCATCTTCAGCGATAAGGTTCATTTCTGGCTGAATGACTTCGTCAATAAGCAAAATATGCGTTATAGGTTAGACAGCAATCCACACGGTACTTCTTCCGTGATGATCAAGACCGTCATGTTACTGTGAATGGGAATCACTACCGATCAATGATAACCGAATATTTTTGGCCCGAATTGGATCATATAGACTTGGACAATATGTGTTTCTAACAGGACAGCGCCACAAGCCACACAGCGAATGTCCCAATCGATTTATTGAAAACCATGACGTCGTTAGACTATTTCCTGTGGAGCTACGTCAAGTCTATGGTCTATGCCAATAAGCCAGTGACGATTGCAGTATCGGCCGATTTATGCTTGAAAACCGTCGAAAATTGGTTCCGTCTGGACTTCTGTAAGTCCGTGCAAGCTGATGGCCATAAAAAAGAAATCGAATGATGATAACATCGAAGGTATTCACAGGAATTAAGAAGGTTAGGTTTGATATTCCAAAACGTTTTTGTAGCGCTTTTATTGAAAAACCCGTTAGTTTACATTTTCAAAAAAATTAAATACTTACCAAATAATAACTCTTCATTTGTTTTCTAAACGATGTTCCAAAAACATTTTTGTTTTTTAAATTCTAGTACCGAAACTGTATTCTTGTCTAAGAAACTCGATTTCAATGGCTAAAATACTAAATACATACAAGAAAAATAAGTTATTTTAAAAATTTTATATTGATTTCTTATTTTGTTCGTTTTTTTTTTGCATTTTATTTTATTTTTTTAATTTTTTTTTTAATTTTTTTTTTTTTTTTTTTTTATTTTTTTTTTTTTTTTTTTTTTTTTTTTATTTTTTTTTTTTTATTTATTTTTTTTTTTTTATTTTTTTTTATTTATTATTTTTTTCATTTATTTATTTGTAAATTTGTATTAGTGCTTTTTTTTTTGATCTATGGTATGTATGTATGTATTTTGCTTTTGTGATTTTTTCTTTGAATAATTATGTGTTTTATCAAACACATTTTATAAAATTCCCAACAAACACAGTCGGTGAAAGTTTACTAAAATTTACACTCTGCATGTCCTTACACTCTTCTCGGTTTTGGTGATTATGTTTTGAATGTTATTTGTATTATTAATTTTGAGGTTATATTTATTACACAAAACATAAATCCACCCACAGATGTTCAAGGGTAACTCCGATGGCAATTCCATACACTACAATGTGTTCGAGGTGCCCATTATTGCCCAGTGGGTGCGTATCAATCCAACACGCTGGCACGATCGCATTTCGATGCGTGTGGAACTCTATGGCTGCGATTATGGTGAGTCTGACAAACATGTTATTTACTTAGCAACATAAAAATCTAAAAAAATTTAATTTCAACACTTTGCTCATTTTAGTTGCGGAGAACCTGTACTTTAACGGCACCGGCCTAGTCACCTACGATCTGCAGTATGAGCCAGTGGCGTCCACACGTGAATCCATACGTTTCCGTTTCAAAACCGCTTTCGCCAATGGTCTGCTTATGTACTCACGCGGCACACAGGGCGACTATTTCGCTTTGCAGCTGAAGGATAATAAAATGATATTGAATCTGGACTTGGGCAGCAGTTTGATGACTTCGCTCTCAGTGGGCAGTCTGTTGGACGACAATGTGTGGCACGATGTGGTGATCTCGCGCAACCGCCGTGATATTATATTCTCGGTGGATCGTGTCATAGTACGTGGCCGCATTAAGGGCGAATTCACGCGCTTGAATTTGAATCGTGCGGTAAGTAGCGAGGTTATGTTCACTTTTTTTTTTAATTATGAAATAAAATTGTTTACCACTTTTAGCTCTACCTCGGTGGTGTACCCAACATTCAAGAAGGCATTATTGTAACGCAAAATTTCACCGGCTGCATGGAAAACATATTCATCAATTCGACGAATTTCGTACGCGCGATGAAGGACAGTTTCGAATACGGAGACGCGTACCGTTATACAAAGTACCACACCGTTTATGCCTGCCCCTCGCCACCCATTTACCCGGTTACGTTTACCACACGCGGCTCATATGTGCGCATCAAGGGCTATGAAGCGCAAAGCACAATGAATGTTTCCTTCTTTTTCCGCACTTACGAGGATAGAGGCATAATGCTGCATCATGATTTCGCCTCGGGCGGCTATGTGCGTGTGTTCTTGGAATTTGGCAAGGTGAAAATCGACATGAAACTGGCCGATAAGCCACGCATCATACTGGACAACTACGACGAACAATTCAACGACGGCAAATGGCATTCGTTTGTGTTGACAATTGGGCGTAATCGTTTGGTGCTCGACATCGATCAGCGGCCGATGACCACAACGAAGAACATACAAATATCGACGGGTAAAGTTTACAATATCGCTGGCGGTGTGGATAAGAATGGTTTTGTGGGCTGCATGCGCATGATATTGGTCGATGGCAATTATAAGTTACCCAAGGATTGGGTGCAGGGCGAGGAAGTGTGTTGCGGTGACGAGGTGGTGGTGGACGCCTGCCAAATGATTGATCGCTGCAATCCAAATCCATGCCAGCACAGTGGCGTCTGCCACCAGAATTCGATGGAGTTCTTCTGCGACTGTGCCAACACGGGTTATGCGGGCGCTGTGTGTCACACATGTAAGCTGTTGAAGTGCTTTATACGCAGTGTTTGTAAATAATTGTGTATTTTTTGCAGCTAACAATCCACTGTCGTGCCAGGCCTACAAGAATGTGGGTCATGTGAATCAGCGCGTTAATTTGAAAATTGATGTTGACGGCAGTGGTCCGTTAGAGCCCTTCCCCGTTACTTGCGAGTTCTATTGTAAGTAATAGTGAACCTCTTTTATATTTTTGAAGTGTACTCATACTTTTTGTTAACCGTTTCGTCTTTCATAGCCGATGGTCGCGTCATTACCACACTCAGTCACAGCCAGGAGCACACAACCACTGTGGATGGCTTCCAAGAGCCAGGCTCATTCGAACAGAATATCATGTATGATGCCAATATGCTGCAAATCGAGGCGCTGCTGAATCGCTCACACACCTGCTGGCAGCGTTTGAGCTACTCATGCCGTTCATCGCGTCTCTTCAATTCGCCTTGTTAGTATACGCTTTTTTGTCTAATAACTGCTGCTAAAACTAAACAATTTCCCACATGCTACTTACAGCTGAAGCGGGCAATTTCCGTCCCTTCTCTTGGTGGGTTTCGCGCCACAATCAACCCATGGACTATTGGGCTGGCGCACTGCCCGGTTCGCGTAAATGTGAGTGCGGCATTTTGGGCAAATGTCACGATCCAACAAAATGGTGCAACTGCGATTCCAATAGTCTCGAATGGACTGAGGATGGCGGTGATATACGTGAAAAGGAGCATTTGCCGGTGCGCGCAGTAAAATTCGGTGACACTGGCACACCGCTCGATGAGAAACAAGGTCGTTACACTTTGGGTTCGCTGCGCTGTGAAGGCGATGATCTATTCACCAATGTGGTGACATTCCGCATTGCCGATGCCACCATTAATTTGCCACCATTCGATATGGGTCATTCGGGTGATATTTACTTGGAGTTCAAGACGACGCAAGAGAACGCTGTACTCTTCCATGCAACTGGACCGACTGATTACATCAAATTGAGCATAAACGGTGGCAACAAGCTGCAGTTCCAATATCAAGCGGGCAGCGGACCACTTGGCGTAAATGTCGGCACTAGCTATCATTTGAACGATAATCAGTGGCACACAGTGAGCGTGGAGCGCAATCGGTGCGTAGCTCTCAACTTCTTTTACCTTAATCTATCTCATAAATAATGAAAAATTTTGTAAAACTCAACAGCAAGGAAGCGCGTCTGGTCGTTGACGGCTCCATCAAAGCGGAGGTGCGTGAGCCACCAGGTCCAGTACGCGCCTTACATCTCACATCCGATTTGGTAATTGGCGCTACGACTGAGTATCGTGACGGCTATGTTGGTTGCATACGCGCTTTGTTGCTCAACGGTAAAATGGTGGATCTGAAACAGTATGCCCTGCGTGGTCTGTACGGCGTGAGCGCCGACTGTGTGGGCCGTTGCGAGTCCAGTCCCTGTCTAAATAATGGCACGTGTATCGAACGTTACGATGGCTACTCGTGCGACTGCCGTTGGAGCGCATTCAAGGGCCCAATTTGTGCTGATGGTAAATTTACAAGCTTACCCCGTTTATATTAAAAAGCGCTTGCTAAACCTGTTTTTTGTTTTTGTTTTTGCTTAGAAATTGGCGTCAACTTGCGCACAAGCTCTATTATACGCTATGAGTTTGAGGGCTCCTTCCGTTCGACGATTGCTGAGAATATACGCGTTGGATTTACAACAACAATACCCAAAGGTTTTCTGCTCGGTTTATCGTCAAATTTGACTGGTGAATATTTGACAATACAAATATCGAATTCAGGTGGGTGTAACGGGTTTTTCGATAAGCCACTACTTTTATTGATTTCCGCATGCTAAACACAGAATTTGCCTTTGCAGGTCATTTGCGTTGTGTTTTCGATTTCGGTTTTGAGCGTCAGGAGATTATTTTCCCCAAGAAACATTTCGGTTTGGGTCAATACCACGATGTGCGGTTCTCACGTAAAAATGGCGGCTCCACGGTGGTGCTTACAGTGGACAACTACGAGCCAGTCGAATATAATTTCGATATAAAAGCCAGCGCGGACGCGCAATTCAACAACATACAATACATGTATATAGGCAAAAATGAATCGATGACAGACGGTTTTGTGGGCTGTGTGTCGCGTGTGCAATTCGATGACATTTACCCGCTGAAACTGATGTTCCAACAGAATCCACCAGCTAATGTGAAATCACTGGGCAGTAAGTGTTTCAAATAAACTCATAAACTCAATAATAATTATTCCCATTTTCCTTCTTTTTTTCTACGCAGCTCAATTGACTGAAGACTTTTGCGGCGTGGAACCCGTTACACATCCGCCCATTGAAATCGAAACGCGTCCACCACCACTTGTCGATGAGGATAAATTGCGTAAGGCGTATGGCGGCTTCTCTATTGTACTAGGCTGTGAGTACTGACACACATTTGTCTCTCAAAATCCAATTTTACTTTTATACAACGCTTTCGTTACAGTCATTTTGGTTATACTGCTGCTGCTATTGCTGCTCATGATCTTCTTAATTGGCCGTTACGTGCACCGCCATAAAGGCGATTATCTGACGCACGAAGATGAGGGCGCCAACAACGCCGACGACCCGGACGAGGCCGTTTTGCACTCGAGAACAGGCCATCAAGTGACAAAACGGAAAGAGTGGTTCATATAGTTCGGCATGCAGCATATAGGCAATTGGAGCACGTAGTCGACGCGGTAGCTACAACTCTACACAGCCTGCTGCAACCTTGCAATCACAACTATACAACGCACGTAAGCGTACGCACCCACACACACACACAAACTGACACGTATAAAAAAGAGAAACTGTTCAATGTGGTTTTCAAAAGCAAATCGATGAATTAGCGTAGCGTAAAATGTATTTTACACATAATAATTATGTAATTATATTAAGCATGACATGACAAACGGCGACGCAGACGTTTAGCCATAGAGAAGTATAACGAAATGCGTGTAAAAATTGAATACGAAACTAAGCATTTGTAGCAGTTCATAGAAAACTTTGGCTGATACGAAAGTAATGTTCTTAAAGTGAACAAGATGATGCTTTTAACTGAACACGAAAATCAATATATGACGATCAAAAGTAAATCACAGTAAATTAAGCGAAATTAAAGTGTAAACAATTCTCATTGGACGTTGCGTGTCACACTGCCAATTTTGAAATGAGCGAAGACCAGTTGGAAGTGGTACAATACGCAGCAGGGTCTTAGACGTCGCGGCATTCCTAAAAAGTCAAGTGTTCTTATCTACACAAAGTAAAACAAAAAACAATAGGCATATACCATATACAATAATTGCCAAAAAAGTAGACCCACTTACTTTTGCTTCCAACTGGATGTTTGAATAATCAAATTTTTTGTCGTAATTTTTTCTGCTGAATTTTTTGTATTCTGCTCGCTTGCTAACTTTAAGTTCATCGTTTGGTTTTATGTTTACATTACGTATTTCTTTATATTTTTTTTTTACAAAATAACCTTTTATAGGTTAGTTTTTGAAAAAAAAAAAACTCAAAATATAGGCATCTCTCAAAAGTAAATTTATACCGTCCATTTTCTTTATTTTAAGTTTTTATAGTAATATAATTTTTTAAATTTAATTTGCGTGAAAAAATATTATTAAGCAAACAACAACAAGAAAGCAACAAGCAAAGAAGTTGTACCGAATCTCTGCAGTTTTTATATGTAAGCCCTTTGAATTCTTTTCATATTTGTTTATTAATGCTTTCGCTGTTATATGAAGGCTTTTGTGCTTTAAGTAAGAAATTTAATTTCACAAATGTCTTTTAAGTAATAAAATTATTAGCTTGCGCTTTTCCACTATTTCCGAATGACATTTGCAGTGTGTGTTGTTAAATTAGTACTGTCATTTATAACGGCAATTTATGAAACACATTAAATAACGTGCATTTGATTTGAATTGTTGTAATACCCGTACATTCCATTAAATCATAAACAACTTTCACATCGACATGTGTTATAAGTATTCATACATACTTAAAAAATTATCCTTACTTTATACGATGAAGAAAAAAACGAAGTCTTAAATTTTTTTCAAATGTATTTTTAAAATTTTTTTATATGTATTTTTTAAATTTTTTTCAAATGTACTTTTAAAATTTTTTTCAAATACATACATATATTTTTTTCAAATGAATTTTTATTTTTTTTTCAAGTGCATTTTAAAAAGTTTTTTTTTAAATGTTTTTAAAAAAAATTTTCAAATATATTAAAAAAAAATGCAGTCACAACTTTACAAACAAAATCTTTAAAAAAATTTCAAATGTATTTTTAAAATTTTTTTTCAAATATATTTTTAAATTTTTTTTTCAAATCTATTTTAAAAATTTTTTTCAAATATATTTTTAAATTTTTTTTCAAATACATTTTTAAATTTCTTTTTTTCAAAAATTTTTTTTTTTAAAAATTTTTTAAAATATTTTAAAAAAATATATTTTTTCAAAATTTTCTCTCTTTATATAAGAAAATATTTGTATTCGCGTTCTGTCTAGGAAAGAGAAATAAATTGTGAATCAAGAGAATTAAATGGCAACACTAATATACATAATTACTTGTACAAAATTTTTAAAATTTTAAAATAGTGAAAAATAAAAAAAAACAATTGTGCGCCTAAAATTTGGAAAAAAATATATTACTACTCTTACAAATGCATTTTTAAAAACTTGTAATCTGAAATTAAATAGGGTTCCAAACAAATTGTGTAAATTATCTATAAAACTCATTTTGAAACGAAAAAATAATAAAGCCTCTAAAACTATTATGAAATTCAGCTAAGTATTTAGGCACAAAAAGTGAGTTGTAAAAAAATTACAACGGATAAAGTAACAACAACGTATTAGAAGTATGCATATGTTCATAGATCATACTAAGTTATGAAATAGTTATTAATTTTTAATAAATTTTCATTAATACACACACAATAAATGCATTTCTTTTATTTAAATTTAATAAAGCATGTCATAGGTTCAGGTTTTTTGTAGATGGGTTTAGATGGTTTAAAAACATCTAAAAGACGCAGGCTGCCTGCATATGCACGGAATACCGAATTTTAAACACCAAAGTGATGTGGAACGATCTTCATGGAACCCTCTGAATACTGCCATATTCACTATAAAGCTTCAAAAATGAGTTAAAATGGATTTTCTGCTTTCTCCACCAATACCAAGTTTCCACAAACTCTCGGATGGTTTCTGTTTTTATATACCTTCTATGTGCATACTTAAATATTTTTGCATTTATTTATTTATAAGAGAACTAATTATAAATGATTAATGCACCAAGCTTAAGTGCTGGCTACTGAGGTCTCCAGCTCTTACATAAATATATATCCATTATACTACCTGTTCAAATAATATAATTCGTTTCATTCTGACGGGGTTGCCATGTATAATATTGTCCGACCGACAACCTTTAATGTATCCGAAAAAATAAATGGAATTGCGTAGACAAAAATGCCATATTAAAAATATGCCCAACTCTCGTTTTCTTTCTGCAAATGTTCCATAGCGTTCGACCGTTGACAATGCAATCGACCAATTTAATTTATTCTCGAAAACTGCGTAGACACAGGTTCATCGGACTATACCTTAGAGTTTATGACAGCGACTTGTTGAATTTGACCTTTGTTCATCGAGAGAGGACTTTTCTTCTCAATTGTCCACTTAGTCCGAAGTAGCACCTGTTGGGTAAAGTTATTTTGCGGTGGATTTCGAGGCTGACGTTGTTGTTGCTGATACTGATTCCAAGAAAGGCGAAATTATCTACGACTTCGAAGTTATGACTGTCAACAGTGACGTGCGATGGGTCTGGCGGCGTGAGTGTCATTAACGTTAGGCTTATGAATCAGTCAACAAGTAGGTAGGGGGGTGGGGATTGAGTGATCATAATTTAATTCAAATGATGGTTACTCCTCAATCCTTTTCTCGCGGTATGAGAGTCCATTGCAGCGATGGTGTACCATTGGTATTGACTGGAATCAAGATGGGCTCTCTATTAGGGAAGCGGTATTGGATATACCGCTTAGAGTGTTTAAAGAGTTGAGTGTAAAAGAGATGTAAAAGTTTCGTTGTTAGGAAAATTAAGTGGTGGACGCATGAGTTAACATTGAAGAGAAGGACTGTCAAGCGATTGAGGTCCAATTCTGACAGGCTGTCCCAGCTTAGGTATGAATTTAGTTGGGCGATGAGGGATTATAATGATATGTTACTTAAAATTAATGAAGAAGATTGGAGGAGTTTCGTTAGAGAAAATATGTTCGACCTTTGCGGTCAGGTCTATAGGATCTGCCGGGGTCGTAATAGGGAGGGTATCACCTCTTTTCGTGTTGGTGACACTCTGTTATCGTCGTGGAGAGAGTGTGTGGGGGTTCTGCTGGGTGCGTTCTTCAGGTCGGAGGTACAGACGCCCCATAATAGGTACCTGTTCCTCCATTAGATGATGGGGAGTTCAGTTACGCCTTTGGCCTGGTTAGGTCTAAACGGTCCCCAGGAAAAGTGTTTGAAAGAGTTATGGTGGAACGGCTTTGGGAGCTAACGCGGGGTCAATATTGGCATATTTACTTGACTTCAAGGCGGCGTTTGAAACCTAAGCTGGGAAAGTGGTTCAATGATTGGAGGAAATATTTGGCTGTCTGTAAATTACTATTTATATTACTTTTCACTTACAAAAAAAATTCTAGTCAGCATGAATGGGAGTGTGGAGATCGGAGTGGTTCGTGGCTGTTCGCAGAGTTCTGTATGTGGCTTGTTTGTAGATTGTGCTGCTATTGGAACCGCTGTATGGTGAGAAGCAGCCACAATAGTCTTGGGGTGCCAAAAACTCCTCTCAATAGAGAATTGTATGATGCTTGCTTGTATGTCGCACCATCTCAACGAATGTTATGCAGTTTTGTTAAGTACACCTCCCTCTTGATTCTGAATGTCATACCCCTTCAGGTTAAGAAGGGGTTTGAGTGTGTCATTGCTGCGGAAGACTGGATTTCCAATCATGATTTGGAGAGGGAGGGGTATCTAAGAGGCAGGAGCCTTCTAGATAATAGGGTCAGGTGTAGGTGGCAAGACTTTTAGGACAATAGTCCTAACAGACAAGTGACTTATGAGTACATTCGGGACGTTGGGGTTGTTGAGGGTAACCCAGACTTCATATTTTGTCTGAGTCTGGGTTTTCGGCGTAAGGAGCATGAGCCTCTGCATACATTTTTGCATCAGAGGTACCTTTCTGATAGGTCGGATTGTTTTTGTGCGGCAGGGGTAGAGGCTGTATGCATGTAATTGCTGAATGCTCGATGTACTCCGACATTAGGAATCTGTGTGATAGGGGGGTTAAGTGAACTGATAAACGTTTAGATGTTATTTCCTCTAGTCGGAGCAGTATGCAAGCTCAACTGGTAATAGTTTCGGCCTGATCGGAGCGGTAAGGCTGTCGTCAGCACGTACCCACGTTAAACCCACTGGACGTTGTCAACAGTGAGGTGGGTGCCAGTGACGTAGGCCCCCAGTTTTGACGATGTCGGTCTAAAACTTGTTTTTCAAGAAGGTGCTAATTTACCGGAACCACTGATATCGGGCCTTTATAGGATATATGGTAGTTGTCATACAAACAATGGTATTTTCTTTTTATAAATAAATCAAATTTCTATCCAGAATATTGAGTTTTTATTCACTTTAAGATCGTACACTATACCCGAAATGAAAAAAATCAGAAAATAAATTCAAAATAACGAAAAGTAAGTTGGATTGAATGTATGTATTTTATAAGCAAACTTTAGATATAATTTGTTATACTTACTATTCGTTGAAATTAATTAGAACAAAACTCGTTCGCTACAGATCAATTAAATCCAAATTTATTTCGGAATTGTTGCCTAAAATAACTAACTTTGTATGTAAGTATCTATGTTATTAACGTTTATTGTTTTTTCATATTGTTCATAGTCAATTATTGTGCTAATTATTTATATTATTTGTATTATGTAACAATATTATATATAAATATCGGTTTTTGTTGCACACTACATATGGTTGTTGGTATATACCGTAATACGGTATGCACTTATTTTGAGTATTTCTAAGTATAATATTTCAATATAATTGTTTCACTACACATAAAAACTAATTTTGATTCTCTAAATCCTAGGGAGCTAACCATCTTGTGTCAATGTAAATCTAAGTTAATCAATTAGAAATATAATAATATATATAAATTTTGTTTTTCGTGGTAAGACTCTTCTAATATGTGTTTAATTATGTATTACCAATTCTTATTATTTCTATTTAAGTCTATATACTTTGTATATTTGTATATATATATATGTATAGTATATATGTATGTATGTATATGTGTTTGGAGATATATGTTTTATTATTTAATTTTAAATTTTTTACAGTACATGTTTCTCTTTGTGTGCGTTATGCACGATTTATCGTTATGTTTGTATAAAAAATGTAAAAATATCGTAAAATTAACAAAATCTACTCCCTAATTTCCACTGTGAATAAATATGCAAATTCGAAAGGCTAAACCAACATTTGCCTTTGATAAAATTTTTTGGTATTTCAATGTATGTATTTATATCAATAATGCCTGTGTCAGTGTCTGTATTCACATGAGGTCCTCTAATCAATGCACATATCCCAATTTATGTAATTTTTATTTGATTATGAAAAGGTTAATATGTTTTGTAATTTATAGCTACAAAATTAAATAATTTTCCCAGTTAGTTAGTATGTATTTATTAATAAATTATTAAATTTGTGTTATTTTTTTTTAATTTTCAGATAGATTATATTCACATACAAATATGAGTATTTTATTTATGTGTGGTATTTATAAATTACCCACAGTTAGACTAACACTAAAAAATAATAAGGAAACTAAATTAAAACAATATTGGATTAAATTTAATGTTTGCGGAAGGCTCCATTGAAATTTTTTTGGTTCGAAGTTATCAATAGTAATCAGTCACTTTTCCACACACTTGGCGATAGATAAATAAATTATTACTGTTCACAGGAATACTTTCAATCTTCGATTTTATTCAAGATATTTTGCTTAATTCCTTGAAGGCAATATCATTAGACTCTCTTCTCACTCAACTACTTATGTACTGTTGCCAAAAGTAGCGCTAATTAACGCCTTGATCTGCTTTGCTCTACCCTTGGTTAGCAGGAAACAGAGCTTGGTCTAAAAATCTAAAGTGCTAACCATCGAGAGGACTAGGACTTCCCAACAATTTGATTGATATAACATATACTACTGTGGGCAAAAATTGTAAGACTTTTTAATTTAAAATTTGAGTATTATGGGTCGCTTGCGCGAGGCTACTCGTAAAAAGAGGATGGAAATATGGGCCGATAACTCATGGTTTTTGCACCAAGATAACGCACCGTCGCATACTGCATTGATTCTTCGTGAGTTTTTCGCCAAATTGTCAACCGGCCACCGTATTCGCCTGATTTAGCTCCGTGTGACTGCTGTCTTTTTAACAAACTCAAACGACCGCTCTGAGGAAACCGTTTTGAGTCAATTGAAGTCATTAAACGTGAATCGCTACGCGCATTGAAGGCTATTGCGGAAATTGATTTTAACTAGTGTTTCGAGGATTGAAAAAAACGTTGGCGCAAGTGTATTGGGACCAAGGGGGATTATTTTGAAGGGGACGACATTGATTTTGAAGTATAAATTAAGAGTTTTAAAATTATGAACAAAGTCTTACTATTTTTTGCTCATAGTAGTACCAGGTTGTTCAATAAGTTTTGTCGTTTGATAAGAGAGGGTACACACTTCATATGAACGTATGTGAAGTATCATTTCAATCTGTCAATTCATTCTTTGCTTTCAAGCCATTTAGTGTCGCCGTGTCTCAGTATTTTTTTACAATGGAAAAAATTGAATATCGTGCAGTGATAAAATTCTTATTTTTGGAAGGTGTAGCACCAAAAGAAATTCATGAACGAATGTTAAAAGTGTATAATGATTGAAGAACAGTAGAAAGATGGGTCGATTTAACTGGTTGAACCAGAAGACGATCCACGTCAAGGACGTCAAAAAAGCGCATTAACACCAGAAATCATAGCCGAAATACAGGATACGGTTTTGGAAGACCGTCGATTGACTGAGAGAGATTTTAGAGGCTCTACACATCTCATTTAGCATTGTGAGCGATATTTTCAGTAAAATTTTGTGTTTTGGAAAGTTGTGTGCACAATGGGTGCCGCATTCGCTAACAATGGAACAAAAACACATTCGAATGCGACTTTCTCTGCAGCATTTGGAGCGTTTTAAAAAGGATAAAGTGGATTTTGTGCGTCGATTCATCACTATGGATGCGACTTTGGTCTATCACTAAGATCCTGAAACAAAATAAGAGTCTAACGAGTGGTGTGAAACTGGTTGTTCGGCTTCGAAACGAGTTCGTGTCCGGAAATCGGCCAAGAAGGTTATGGCATCAGTTTTTTGGGATGCGAGAGGAATTTTGTTTGTGGATTACTTGCAAACTGGTAAAACAATTAATTCTGAATATTATCGCAACCTTTTAGATCAGTTGAAGGGAAAAATTCGTGAAAAAAGACCCAGTTTGCAGAAGAAAAAAATCACTTTTCATCAGGACAATGCACCATGCCACAAGAGCATTTGAATTAACGTTCGAATTGTTGGAGCATCCACCGTATTCAGCAGAGTTGGCCCCCGCCACTTCCATTTGTTTCCAGAACTCAAAAAATGTATGCGTGGCAAGCGTTTTTCATCAAATGAAGAGGTCATAACAGCTGTTGAAGCGTATTTTGCAGACCTTCCGGATTCTCACTTCAGGGATGGGGTCCACAGATTGGAGGATCGTTGAAGCAAGTGTATTAATGTTCAGGGAGATTATACTGAATAATAAAGTGTATATTGAATCATAAAATGCTGTTTCTCTTATCAAACGACAAAACTTATTGCAAACCTGGTATTATCACTAAGCTCTAGAGTAAATAAGTCGTTGAACTACTTCTGTATTATAGTATTAAACACATTGAACTTACAATTTGTTATAAAAAATATTTTGTAAATGTTTTCTTTTTTTCAATCGCATTTTTCGTGCTACCAGGAAACCCCTAACCTTGGCTTTGAAAATATTATAAATTCAGACTAGAGTTGTTTTTAAGTTTGGAACTTTAAGCTTCATCAATTAATTGGAGTTACCCCAAATATCAAAATGTATCCGGAAAACGGAAATTTTTGCCATTGAGAGATTTTCTCAATTCCACTCGCATGGATGTTATTGGTATCGTCAAATATAATATGTATGATAGGGTAGACCAAATTCTGCAAATGATTTTCATTGTATGTTTTTTTCAAATTCATGGAAATCGCTACCGGAAAGCCAATAATATGGAAATTAATTTGAAATAATATGGAGTGGTAAATTATGGACAGACTTATTGGAGTAAAACTTTATTTTTAATTTTATTTTAAAGATATTTTATATCATCTTGCGTTTAGAATGTAATTTAACTATTTATTTTTTTATGGATATTTATATATGTACATATGTATTTTGATATTCTCTATATGCATGTTTGTAGCAATATGTCGATATGTGCTCAATTCTTAAATTTCGTCTGCTTAAATTTGAATTGGTTTTTTGTAACTTTATATTTATTCGAAGATTTAACATTTTATTGTAGATTATTTGCATAAAGTTATGATATGATTGCTAGAACATATTAGACTTTTTATACTCTTGCAACCCGTTGCTTATAGTTTTCTTCACCTAACGGTTGTACGTATCACCAAAAACTAAGCGAGATAGATATAGGGTTATATATAAATAAATGATCAGGATGACGAGTCGAGTTGAAATCCGGGTAACTGTCTGACTGTCCGTCCGTCCGTGCAAGCTGTAACTTGAGTAAAAAGTGAGATATATTAATGAAACTTGGTAAACGGGTTTCTTAGTACAAAAAAAGAAGCTCGAGTTCGTAGATAGGCGTAATCGGTTCACTGCGACGCCCACAAAACGCCATTAACCGAAAACATATAAAGTGCCATAACTAAGCACTAATTTAAGATACGAGTATAAAACTGTAATTTGGCACAGAGGATCGCAGCAGTAAAGGGCGCCTGTAAGCGAAATTTTTTGAAAAAGAGGGCGTCGCCCCGCCCTCTAATAAGTTTAATGTATATATCTCCTAAGCTAAAGCTGCAACAACGCAATTCGCCTAGCGCGAATACTACAAAAATTCCTACCGATAGCGTGAAAATGGATGAAATCGGATGACAACCCCGTTCCCTTACCACAGTACCGTTACTGTTCAAAACTACTAAAAGCGCGATAAATAATATTATCTAACCAAAAAGACCAGAGACGTAAAAATTTGGCCCGAGTAAAAATTTGGCGATGGGCGTGGCACCGCCCACTTTTTGGTAAAATCCCATTTCTCGGGATCCGATAAACCGATTTCGACAAGATTTCGTATGTGGCTTCCGTTTCATATTCCTACGCCACGTTTCGAAAATGGCCGAAATCGGACAATAATCACACCTACTTCCCATATAAAAGTAAATTCCACTTGATTATGTAACTTTCCAGTATTCAAACCAAGAAGCAATTAATATAACGGGATTAAACTTTGCACGAATAATGCCTTAAGTGTATGCCACCTTATGATCAAAAATTGTTCAAATCCAACGGAAACTGTTCAAGCCCCTAGGTACCGAACATGTGGAACCTTGTGTCTATATTTGACTTTTATTGTTGTTATTCTTGTTTTAACGGTTATTAGTACCCGTTAGGATATTAAAGGTTATCTGTGTTGTCATCGACGTTATCTAACGGGAGGCCCTGGAAACATGCTGTTTCGACGGGGTCGGACCAAAGGAAAAGGGTGTTAAATGAGTGGGGTTGGTAGGGCATACAAAGAGGTGGTCAGTGTCATGCGGAGACTCGTTGCAAGCAGGACATACATTGGGTATGTCAGGGTCTATTCATGATAAGTAGGAGTTTAACCTGCTACAATATTCAGAACGAAGCTGCGCTAGGGTCACTCGCGTTTCTCGCGGCAACTCGAGCTCATCGTCTGAGTTGACTTTTGTTCGAAAATATCGGTTTATGTTTGAGATATATAATTGAAATTCAGGAATATTACTTCTCTGACAATAGTATGTCTGTGTGTCAAAAATGGGTTGAATCGGACCAATACTTCCCTTAGCCCCCACATACCTAATATAAAGATTTTCGAACTTCCGGGTGACTTTGTAGAGAAGGTATTTTACTCATAAGAGTGTATCTTTGGGCCTAAAATAAAAAAAAAATTTGCAAAAACTTGGCATAACCCCTATATAACTAATATCAGCCTTTTCCATCATCTGGCTGACTTTATTCTACATGATTTGTTTTTTAGTAGGTGACATGTTAATAGTATGTGGTATATGGAAAAATAGAACAAATCTGGTCATTACTACACCAACTGCCATATAATATACTACTTATAATGGTTCTCCTTTTTCTAACAAACCTTATGTGTCTGTCAGTATAGGAATTATACTATATATAGTATATTTACATATATATAAAATTGCTTGGATTTTGATCCTCAGGTGGACGTTTTACACCTTAAGCAATTTCCCTGGCTTTGTTTCCTGTAAGTTGCAAGAGTATAAAATGTTCGGTTGCACCCGAACTTAGCCCTTCCTAACTGGTTCATGTTTCAATTCAAGTTATATTATTTCCACAAGTTTGTGAACATTTTTAGATTATTTAGTTTCATCTGAGAGTTTTCAATACTGTTCGGTTTCTTTATGTTACATGTGAAATCAATAATAACAAATAAATAAAAATTGTAAATGTGACAGTGAAAGGATTTAAGGTTTTATAAAGAGTGTCTGCGGAAATATTCTTTGTATAATATGAAACGAATTAGAAATTCAGTAAATGTAGGTTAAGAACAAAAAAAAGTATTCTTATAATGTAAGATACCAGAATATGTTTTATGTGCTTTAAACTGTTTTCATGTGCTAGAGTTCACTATGTTTTAAGCTTCATACTCTGCATTTCTTAGATTGATGCCTTCAACAATCGGGATATAAGGTTAAAGCAAATAGCTTTAAGAAAAATAAGTCAAGAAATTTTGTAGGATTCTAACTCCAAGCTCCTATATCTTTCTTAAAAATCTCTGAACTTTTAAATAAGCAGACCAAACACCATTTTTTGGACAGTGTCTTAAGCTGTTGACATCAAATCAATTGTATTACAATGAAATAGTATAAATACATTATTAATGAAAGAAGTTTCACTTCTTCTATCAGTCATCAGTTTTCCGTCTCCTTATCGCGCTCTACACTAGGCACTGCAGGCTCAGAAATACTTGTCCAACATGGGCATAGTCTCTTGCGCAAACTGCCGGTTTTGCGACATGAAACAGTAAACTGCAGAAGACCTGATTCTATATTGCCCACAATTTGTAGAAGCAGGCTCAAGGCCCTTGTATCCATCTAGGTGGACAGGGATCACATCACCTCAATCGCGCCCAGCAAGCTCCTGGAATTATTCAGGGTGCTGGACTTATGTGACCATATGTGGTATAGAAGTGGGCACAATAGACCACAGGTCGCAATGCAAAAACTCAATTATTTTCTATCTTTCTATCAGTCAAGTATTGTATAAAATATTTTAGCCGAAGAATATCGTTCTTTTCTATTAAAGTTAAGTCATTTGTTGATGATATTAGTTTGAAATCTGATGTTGTTTCATTGAGCTAGCTTTTAGCATCACGCTTCTATAAGGCTAGTTTTCTTGCTAAACTCTCATACTCTCTATGGAAGACTCAGAAGCGTTAGAAAACTTAATACAATTTTGATCAGTAGAAAGTGTGGCTGCGAAAGAAGAAGCACGAATCTGCTTAAAGGCTGGAACATCTCCCATGTATTTTCTTTCGACAACATCATAAACCACTGTAAAATAACGATTTCTTATATTTCTAAAACGAAAAATGAATATGCAGCTAAACTCGCCATCTATAAACGATATTGACAGTACGTTATATTGATAATCGTAGTATTTGAACATTAAACTACATATTTTTTTCGATGATACAAACTCCAATTTTATTGAAGAAAATCCGTTGCTTTCTTTATTTGGAGTAGAAAATGGAAAAACTTTTGATTTTACAAAGAATAACTTTGGAGACAAAAGTGTTCTGTGAGTGTTTTAGAAATTACTTAATAATATTTTAATATTTTCTCTGGTATACATAGGTATCAAACTGTTTAAATCTCTTTGAATCACAAATGATGGTTTGTTTGGTTCTAGTATAGCAAGCACCACATTTTTGGAAGAACCATAATTAAAACGATTACAGGATCCCTGACGAGTGTCGAGTGTTGCTATAAATTAAAAATGTTGGGCGGCCTGTTCTAAATAGCCCGATAGGACTTATGGGCTTCAATTTTTGGCATACCATAATAAAAAAATATTTAGGAAGTGGTTTTAAACATAAATTATATTATAAATGTATTTCTTTAACTGTATATATGTAACACTATTGATGTGTAATATTACATACATATGCACCTAATTATGTATAATGAGTAGGTACGTTTCTACTTGTGTTATGAGTCTTTTGAGTGTCATCTACGGTGTACAAAGTTGTGCTATGATATGACTCCATTTTAATATTTGTTCTCTAAATTTATAAAATTTTTTAAACTAAGTATTCTTAATATAGCATATAAGTCTAATATTGTAGATTTCGTTAATTGTATTTGTTAGCTATTCCATTTAATACCTTATACATCTATAATCATTCTGTCAAATATATTTAAAAACTGAGTAGCTGAATTGTGATATTGGCACACAGAATATTTATTATTCTTTTCATTGGGGTGTTTTTACGCGGCTGAAAGCATGCCCGACGCTTGGAACCTAAGTGTGCTCTGCCCAAACCACAAAAATGGGAATCGCACAACCTGCGGCAACTACCGTGGGAGAAGCCTCCTCAATCGCCTTCCCTATCGAGCGTATTGTGTGAAAGATCAAAGCCCACCGTCAACAAACTGATTAAACCTTATCATTGCAGCTTCAGGCCTGGAAAATCAAGAACTGATTAGATATTCACCATGCGTCAAATTTTGGAAAATACCCGTGAAAAGAGAATCGACACACATCACTTTTTCGCCGATTTCATAGCTATTTTTGACAGCACGAAAAGGAGCTGCCTTTGCGCCGCTATGTTTGAATTTGATATCCCCGCAAAATTAATACGGCTGTGTAAACAGACGGACCGGAAGGTCCGTCAGGATCGGGAAGGACCTCTTCGAACCGTTCGATACCTAACGAGGTTTCAGATAAGGTGACTCCCTATCGTGCGACTTCTTCAATCTACTGCTGGAGAAAATAAGTGGAGCTGCAGAGCTAAATAGAGAAGGCACAATATTCTATAAGAGTCTACAGCTGTTGGCGTACGCCGATTCAATATCATGGGCCTCCACAACCGCGCCCTTAATTCTGGTTTCTGCAGACTGTTTAAGGATGTAGAGTTGAGTCATATAAAGGTAAGAAAAGACAGAGTGTGTGACTGCGGATGCATGTAATAATGTGCTATAGTATTTTAAAGAAATGAAACTCAGTGTTTAAAAATATTTGACAAAATGCATATATGTATGTATATGAATGACAGCTAAACACCCTCTCTCTTCTAATATTAAATATTGTTTAGATTATATAACATTTTTCCTAAGGAACCTAAATAATAATCACTACAGGTAAGAAATTTAAATAAATATGATTAAATTTGTTAAAATCGAAGGATATCAAAGAAACACAGTTATCACAAGGTTAGAGAGGGGAAAACTTTGTTCTTTGGTCTACACTAATATATGTAAATATATATATCTATGTATATATATATGTAAGTAAATAAGTACGTATTTTATATATTTTGTTTGTATTTGTTGCTAAAACTAACTACATCTAGACTTACACGCCAACGTTTAGTTTCAGCAAAAAGTGTGTCACCGCAAGCTCAGAACTCTTCAGCGGCATCCACCAACAAACGCGTGCAGCTCAATTCAACACTTGGTTGTTGTTGCTGTAACTCAGACAGACGTATATATGTATAGTATATACATTATTTACCTTACACATTGAAGTATAGTCGAGCCATCAGATTCATGCGTCTCGTTGCGCGCGCTTCCTCCTCACTATTCATCATCTGCAGGTATTGGAAAATTCTATCTCACAAAATCGTACAGACAACAAAGAGCGCCAGCACGAAGAATAACATCGCCACAATGTCTTTGTGCAGATTGCGGTCTCGGTAAAAGGGACGCGTTGTGTACGATTCCTTGCGCGTCTTGCGGAAGAGCCACAATGGTATGATTAATTGCAGTATATCTGGCACCATGAAGCCGATATCTCGTACTATTTGATGTGCATAACCTTCGCCACGCACCACATTCATGAAGAACTGGTCGAAACTGCTGGCTGTGATGTGCAGTATGGCGATGCCAACAATGCAGAATACTTTCTTCGATGTGACCGTGTTAGTAGTGTTCGCGAGATGCATGACCAGCAAGGAAGATATCAATTCGGTTACCTGTAATAACATGTGAAAGGTAGAATTTATAGTTAATGCAAATATTATTAGTTATTTTCTTATTGATTCAAGAAAGCTAGACTTTTTTGTCGAAACTAAATCAACTCTTTGTCAGGCATGTGTCAATTATAAGGGGATATCTTCTAATTTCTTCAAAACTCTGATGAAATTTTAATTTACCCACGTATTTTCTTCACCATGGTAGTCTAGTCGTCATCCTATTCCTGGGCAAAGTATATCAACTATTTTTTAATCGAGCGATTTCTGTGAACTACTTTGAGAAGCGAGAATGGAAAGAGGATGTATGAAATATCTCAAGCCATCTAATAAAACTTGTCTAACAAAATCTCGGTAAAGTTAAGTCGGTACATAAAGAGGAGCAGTCTTAACTACTTTGAATGGGTTTTAGGTTGAATCAAACTAAATCACCTCATTTTCAGTCTTCTGTGCGACAGAGTGATTGAAATTGAATAGGGCTACGCACGTGCTAGACGAAATGTGAGGCTGGAACACCAAAAGAGGAGTTCTCTATCTTTTTCTAAGAAGCCTGGTCGTTAACGACCTGATTAAAAAACTTGAAAATCGTGACTGTCAGGTGATTGCAGACGATGAAGCGCTTATGGTCAAAGGAAAGTTCCTGAGTACCATTTACGAGTTGACGCAGGGCTATCTCAGGGCAGTCATAAATGGTTTCGCCATCAACCAAAATTTAATTTGAGATGATTTTATTTACTAGAAGATATATGACTCCGGTTGCAACACTCGCAAATGGGAGACATCCGTCTGCAACCGGCGGATACTAGGGCTCATTCTGGATATGAAGCTTTCATGGAAGCCGAATATCGAAGAGAGAGCAAAAAAGGCATCGATTGCCATGTACTACTGTAGACCAGGCAATGACAAAAGGTGTGGTCTCTCGCCGAAAGTGGTCCTCTGACTCTAAAACAGCATAGTCAAGCCCATTATGTTGTATAGAGTCTTTATGTGGTGGAGAGCTCTAGAAAAATCCCACTTGCAAAGAAACTCGAGAGCGTTCAACGGGCCGCGCTCATCAGTATGCACTAAGGTCCGCTCAACCATGGCACTTTACGCAATGTTGAACACAATTCCCGTGGACATCGCCGGAAAGTGTATGGCTGCGAAAATTGCTATCAGACTCATAGAATATGGGTTCCTAAAAGAACACGTATTTGAACACTCGGAAATCGTCACAAACTTTGACTTCATACCGCATCATGGAGTCGCTAAACCGAACTCAGGTAGCTGCTATGCCCATATACCAGCGAGAGAGTTGTGGGTGGGAAGAAGTTGTTAGAGGAGAGGTGCAGAGCTTTACGGATGGGTTGAGGTTTCAGGGAAAGGTTGGTGGAGGAACGATTGCAGCGCTGTCGTGTCAACTGCCAAACTGAAATGGGCATTTACCGAACTAATTAGGAAGAGGGACACTAACCAATATACAGATAGTCAGAAGGAAAACAATTACAACTCGCTAGTTAGATAGATCTTAAAAAGAAGAAGAAAAATTTTGGTACAATAAATAATATTCTAGAACCTAGGTTTTTTATTTATTCTCCACATCAGCGAAAATATATTCCTAATTGCAGCGTATCTATAAAGCAGTGAAGTCTAAACTCGATTTAAGGCCTCTAACAATATAAATGTAGCAAAGCGCAAAGACTCAAGTCGAAAAATAGTTATTAGTAAATAAAAAAACATAACCGTTTTTCTTGAAATGTTGAAATTCTACTTTGGCCTGTTTGTTTGCTCTAAATCAAATAAACGCTTTTTGTTCAAAATACCATAAGCAGTTCATAAGCTGGCAAGCTAAGTGAGTTATCAGTTTCGAAAAAAGTTTGGTTGGCGCAACTTTGGCTTTTAGAAAGTTTGGGTTTTCTTTTATACTTTTCTCTCTTTTTGGCTAAGAAGAAAAATATGTGATGATTTCATTTCAAATGTGTGTGGGCAGAAAAACTTTCTGTAGGTACGATTGAAAATTTAAAAATACAGTCGAGTCGCGATAATTCGTAATGGCACGGGGATCATATTTTTTACGAATTACGCGCGACTTCGACTTACCGAGATTTCCATTTAACGAGGCTAAGCAAAGAAAAATTCGAATTAACGGGGCTCAAAGAAATAGTTTCCCAAAGATAGTCAATGTTCAATTGACTATATTCCAATAAATTATTGTTTAATGTTTTAATGAAACCGCAAGCACGGAAGAAGTTTTGTATACACAATGTGCTATTATTTTTCCAAGCTTTACAAGAAATTTCCATAGCTGTTAATATTGTGCAGTTAAACTTTTTCTTTTCATCAATGCTATTAACCAGTTTAATAACCACTTCCTTATGGTTAATGACTTAAAATCTTTTATAGTGTCCATATCAAAGGGTTGCAGCTTAGACGTAGTGTTGGGTGGCAAAAACTCAATTTTTAAGTGGCTAAGATGAGCGAAGCCATTATGCGCCGTACAATTGTCTCTGAATAGCAATATCATTCGATTATCGGCTGCCATGGTGTCATTTAACGTTTGAAGCCATTCGTTAAATAATGTTGTTGTCATCCACGCCTTCTTATTGTGCCAATAGTACACTGGAAAGCTACATATATTTTTTAAGCACCTTGGCTTTGCTGACTTTCCGATTAATATAGGCTTAAGTTTTTCGGTGCCATCCATGTTTACAGCAAATAAAATGGTCACTCGAACTTTACTGTGCTTAGCCCCATGACATTTTTCATTTTTCATTTTTAAAGCAATAGCTTCGGTCTGGCAAACATTTATAAAACAACCCAGTTTCATCAGCATTATATATATTCTTAGGTTTGTAATCTTTTATCAGATCACTAAACTTCT
Organism: Bactrocera neohumeralis; assembly: GCF_024586455.1. Classification (NCBI taxonomy): domain Eukaryota; kingdom Metazoa; phylum Arthropoda; class Insecta; order Diptera; family Tephritidae; genus Bactrocera; species Bactrocera neohumeralis. The sequence continues at coordinate 46,148,583 of NC_065923.1, forward strand.
CCTTCCATTCACAGCATACGTCTTGCCAGAAGAACTTTCGCCGCACATTTTTTTTTAAATGTGATAGGTAGGTAGGTAGGTAGGAGTGCAGCCCTTTCGGGCTCAATTAACACTTGATGTGCCATTTTGATGCACTGTTCGTAGAACCTCCTGTATCTGCTATTACGTTTCACCTTCTCTTTGAAACCATTTTGAGGTTTCGATGAAACTACTTATGTCCGATATGCTTTTAGTGGAAATCCATTCAAGGTTTGGTGCTAGATGGATACCAAGTGTTTTGTGTCGGATCTGTGCTAGAGCTGGGCATTCACAGAGAAAGTGGAAGATTGTTTCCTTGTTCCCTGCTACTCCGCAGCCACGGAAGATGTCATTGTAGGGCATACCCATTTTGGATGCGTGTTCCCCAAATGGCCAGTGCCCTGTTGTGGTAGCTGTTACTCTGTAAATACTTTTCTTTTGTCTTATTTAGTAAGTCGTTGGTTCTTTTCCTGTCATATGTTGGCCATAATTGTTTAGTTATGACGCATTTTGTGATGTTTTTCCACCTGTTATTTGCAATTTGTTGAAATTGTCTATTGATCTCTCCTTTGATTGATCCTAGCGGACTTGATATTATCTCCGCCTCGGATTCGTTGAGGAAAGCTCCTGCCTTTGCCAACTCGTCTGCTTTTTCGTTGCCGAAAATGTTCCTGTGGCCGGGAACCCAGATTAAGTTTAGTTGGAGCTTGTCTTTTATTGCGCTTAGTGCTCTCTTGCAGTTGTGTACTGTGCTGGAGTTTGTCATGGGTGAAGACAAGGCCAGGAGCGCCGCCTGGCTTTCCGTAAATATAGTTGCTTTATTTATATTCCCGTGGTTTTCCAATAGAGCTTCGCAGGCTTTTTCTATGCCTAGTACTTCTGCTTGGAAGATGCTAGCCGAGTTCGGTAGACGTATAGAGAGAGATATGCCAAGATCAGTGGAGAATACCCCCGTGCCTACTCCGCAGTCCATTTTGGACCCGTCGGTATAGACTGAGATGGTATCCTCCTCTTCTATTGAGCCTTTTCTCCATTCTCGTCTAGATGATATCCTTACCTGGAAGTGTCTATTGAAGTCCAGCTTTGGGAGAATGTAGTCTGATTTATTAATGGTGAGCTTGTTTAGAATTACACTATGTCCATAGTTCTGCTGGTTCCAACCTCCCAATTCTTTTATTCTTGTCGCCGCAATAGCTGCTGTTTTTTGAATAAAAATGTCCATTGGTAGTTGATGCAGGATCACGTTGAGCGCATCAGTCGGACATGACCTGATTACCCCAGTAACACCCGCACATGCTGCTCTTTGTATACCATTTAATTTTTTAATGTTATATAGTTTGTTTAGCGCTGGCCACCATACCAGAGCTCCATATGTAAGTATAGGTCTTATGACCGCCGTATACATCCACATGACTATACTTGGTTTGAGGCCCCAATTCTTGTTGACGATTCTCTTACAAGTATAGTAAGCCATGTATGCTTTGTTTATTCTTTTTTCTATATTTATTTTCCAGGACAATTTGGAGTCAATCTCCACCCCCAAGTATTTAGCTGTGGGGGATAGACTGAGTGTTGTACCGTTTAGTACCGGAAGTTGAAATTGAGGTATTTTGGTTCTGCTTGTGAATAGCATCAGTTCTGTTTTGTTCGGGTTAACTCCTAGTCCATTGTGATATCGTGCCGCTTTTTAAATCGATCTAGCCAACCACTGCTTGTCTTAAAATCCATTATGTTCATAGCAAAAAACAAAGTCTTTTATTTTAATAACTCGCCTCTAATGGGAACATTACTTTGACGGCATTGTGATAGCCACAAAGGTAGAGACTTCTCTATATTCGGGTTTCAGCTTGTTTCTGGCGTTTCTGTACTATGAGATGATGCTTGCATAAGAAATTCTTTTTTATGTAGAATTGATGTTAATGTTGATGAAGCGATATTAAATTATTTTGCCACTTCATTTTTTTGTTCCACTATCAACGGCTGAAATACTCGTAATCTCTTGTTTTTTCGCCATTGATAAAGTGTTATTCGTACGTTTTTTCGACATTTTTACGCATCGATGTTACGCTTGGGTAAAAATCTGCAAACTAAACGAAAATAATAACTGCATAACTGTCTACAAAACCTAACTTAACTGCCAAAATTTTCACATTGCATTACGACTTATAAGAGGCTACGAAACAAATTACGATTTATAAGAGGTTTAATATTCTTTGTGTTGCGAAAAATATTACGAATTAACGTTGGGACCAAAATGTATGAAATTTTTACGAACTATTGAGAATTTTGAATTAGCGGGGTACGAATTATCGCGACTCGACTGTACTAGTTTTGACCAAAATGCATTAATCAATACAATTTTCATTGAACATTTCTATTAATCAAAAGGAAGCGAACTCGCTGGAAAAATGTTATTTATTCTACTTTTCTAATATATTCATAAATATTTATATAAAGACTATAAAAGAAATAAAATTGGGGAATGGTGATTTATTTCTCTTCAAAGTCTCGACTCAAATGGTAGTCTATGTAGGTCATACTTTGTTAATTCGAAAAACGGTGGTCATCACTTTTTCCTGCAATAGGACAAATTTCGCTTTTTCGACGCATATTCACCAATATCATATTGTGGTTTTTTGTCGTGAAATTAGCTACCTTGTTATCCGCTTTTAGGGTATCTTATCATGGCTCTCATTACAAACCGATGTGTACAGTAGTCGTTTTCGAGAACGGGCTACAGGAAAGAAATTTCTCTTGCGATAGTGGCATTTTCAGGCGACGATTCCAAGTACTTTTCGGATCGCCCTATACATAGTTTATGGTATTCAAGGTTAGCTGTCAAATTAATTATAATGTGGAAAATGATAGTAAGACTTTTTAATTTAAATTTCGCGCAAAAGGCCATTCGTCGAAATATTTTTATCTAGGTTTTTTATGATTGTCAGTGACACATCAAAATAATCATTAGTGGTTCAGTGTACGCTTGTCTCTTTGAAGTTAAATTTTTACCATGAGTGAAACTATTTAATAAAGAAGTTCCATTAAATTTTGTGTGCGGAGTCAAATTTCTGGTGCCGAAACGTTCAAAATGTTAGAAAATGCCTTCGGTGATAGTTTTTTGTCACGGACAAGTGTTTTGAATTGCTACAAATTATTTAAAGAAGGTCGAGAACACGTTGACGACAAACCACGTAACCAGGAATTGGTGCTTGAAAATCGACGGTTAATAATCAGCGATGTTACTGGCGTCGTTGAATCGGAAGGATCGGTGAAAACCTTTTTAATTAGAGTAAGAAAAGTTTCCGACTACTAACATGTCATAAAACGTCTTAGATCTATGTTTACGACCCGAAAACAGACGATCAGTCGGCCGAATATCATGGCAAAGATGAGCCGAAGCTGAAAAAACCATGTTAACACTTTGAGCCCCGCGTGTACCACCGGTGGACATTTATGTTTTGACGATTTTGGGACAATGTGACCACCCGTGGACATTGGTGGATTTTCATTATGGGACAATGTGACCACCGGTGGTCACAAAAAAAAAAAAAAAAAAAAAAACAACAAAAATGCATTTGGTTTATCAAAAATAAATATCACAAAGTCACCTCAATCGCAAAAAATCAAGAAAACTAAGTAAACAATCAATAAATCGAAAACAAACAAACCAGCTTGTCAACTAAAGCACAACCCTTCGTCAGCAAGCGGTCCACCGGTACAGAAAAAAAATGACCACGGGTGGGCACGCGGAGCTCAAAGTGTTATGTTGACAGTTTTCTTCGATTATCGAGATGTGGCGCACTCCGAGTTCCCTCCGACCGGCTAAACTGTCTACAAGGAATACTATTTCAGTATTATGCGTCGTTTGCGCGAAGCTAATCGTAAAAAGAAGCCGGAATTATGTATTTTGGATCTTGAGTGTTGCGCCACGATAATGCAACGTCGCATACTGCATTGATTCTTCGTGAGTTTTTCGCCACATTTTCAACCAATACCGTGCCGCAATCACAGTATTCGCATGATTTAGCTCCTTGTGACTTTTGGCTTTTCAGCTAACTCTAACGATGGCTCCGGGGAAACCATTTGTACAAGTTTATTGATGCCAAGAGGGATAACTTTGAAGTGAAAATTAAAAAATTTAAAATTATGAACAAAATCTTTCCATTTTTTGTTCATAGTAGTATATGGTATTTAACATTAGGGTTGCGATTATCAACTCTGAAGTGTGAACCGTTACGAAGAGACTGTCTAAGCTATATAGCATACTGGAAAATGCGGAAGGTTACTTTCTACTGCTGAAGGTATTATAGACCATAATATTTTTAAGCTGTAGTTTGTGGAAGCATTTATACACGATGTAGTTTTTGCCCAAATTTCAAAAAGGGGTTGTCTTAAACTTCCCTGTCGATTGTGATATTTTGTATTGAACATTATTAAACTGACAGCGCTCGTCATCAGGTGCATAATAATGTGTTGAGAGAATATAGAGACGATCAGTAACCCGAAACTATAACTGTCCAAAAATATTTTATTAAGATTAACTATCAACTGTTATAGAAGAGTTCAGACTTTAATTGGTGTAGTTACTTTGAGGTGTTGGCTCACCGCTTCCAATAATTGCTGACAAAGTTACTTCAATTGAAATTTTGAAAAAATATATGGTTAATCAAATCTCAAGCATTCTAATGACAGATAAAAGCTTTTCAAAACGAAACTTCAAAGCAAATTTATGTATCTGAGATATACATACATACTACAACAATCTAACATAAACATATCTAAAAGTGAATTTTTATGAAATAATGCACACAATTTCCATCGTCATATTTATTGGCTCTTTACCTTGGCGATGCATTTTATTAACTTTAATTAATATCGTCGAATACAAGAACACCATCAGGTGAGCGTTTAATTAAGTGCTTGATATTTATAGTACTTATTTATTGCTAAAGCTAACCATGGTAGTAGTGAATACATACCTATCTATAAATGTAAATGAAATGTAATTATACAACTATTCACATATGTGTGTGTGTTTGTTTGCAAATAATGCCGTGCACCTGCCTTGGCTATGTATCAGCCTTTGGAAAATCGTTTGTGTAGAAAATATGTGTAATTAGTTTACATTCAACGAGCCACTTTGCGCGTAAGTAGAGAAACGTGTGTACAGTAATGATCCAATTAACAGGTACGAAGGCAATGAACAATAGATCCTTTGTTAGTGCGACTAATGACTTACACATAGTAGTGTATTTGAATTACCCAAATGTTTGTACAAGGATATAAATATAATTTGTTTACATAGATTAACCCAAATATTTTAAGACTTTAGTTTTCTTCATTTTATTAATTGCTATGGTAGATGATGCGAAAAAACTTTAAAATTTAATTGATAAGCAACATATAAAATTATTGGCTATTTAGTCCAAAAGATTTACTTAAAATTTAAAGGTATGATTCAAAATTGTCTTTAGATAGTCTGGCTTGAAAAGTTATGGTCCGAGTCTGACAATTGTTAGTGCAGAGATGGCATACCTTAATAGCATTTAAACGATGTGTTGCAAAAGTAATGAATTTTATCAAATTTGGTATTTCGTTTCGGTGGAATCATCGGTTCATATTTCTTCAAAAATGATGCCGGTGAGCACGCAACCGTCAATGAAATTGAAGCTTGTGATCTCGGTGAAACCAAATGTCAACAAGCGCGCCACTCACATCCCATCAATCAATGGATTTATTGAGAGAACACTTCGGTGACGTTTTGGGCCACCAAGATCGTGTGTTATCACACCGTTAGACTTTTTCTGTAAGTCATCGAAAATTGGACTCAACGGTTGGACTACCTGAGACATAGCCGCGGCTAACATTTGAAAGAGATAATCTTCAAAAAATAAATGACAAAGAATGTTCTTTCGAATGATAATAAACATTCCCCATTAAATTTGAAATTTCTGTGTTTATTATTTAAAAAAGTAGGGAACCTCGAAATGGATCACTCTTAGCATATGGTAGTAGGGTTCGTTCGTGGTCAAAATTCTCATATGTTTGTTATTAAGCTGTAGTATATCCAATATTATACGTTTATTTTTGTTAAGATATGGATACAATCGGTATAAAGTACACCCGAAGTTTGATAGCTCTGAGCCGAGTAGGTCTTTGTGGCATTTACTACTTTGGCCCTATAAAGGAGCGCAAATTCGGTGTGGGATTCAAAGAGGGGAGAGAGACTCCGTCGCCGAGGCCTGGCATACACCCTGGTGGAGGAACGTCTAGCCACAATCCGCGTCAAAGTGAAGTTTTTCAACATATCGCTGATTTGCGCCCACGCCCCGACGGAAGAGAAGGACGACTGCACGATGTGACGGAATATGCTTTCTTTGCCCAACCTGGCGTTAAAGTCACCAAACACGATTATGACATCGTGGCGGGGGCAGCTCTCATAAGATCTCTTGGTCGATTTCAAAATTGCTTTTGAGAGCACGTAAAAGAGCTGCCACGATATCTGAATCAAATTCATCCCCGTAAAATTAATACGGCCGTGTAAACTCATGTTGAGCAATACCCAACTCTCCGTCAGGATCATAAAGGACTTCTCCGAACCGTTCGATATCAAACGAGGTTTCGGAGAAGGAGACTCCTTATTGTGTGACTTCTTCAACCTACAGCTGGAGAAAATAATTCGAAATGCAGAGCTGAATACAGAAGGTGCAATCTTTTTAAAAGAGTGTAGTTAAACTGTTTTCTGACCAATAAGGACAAAGAAGTCGCTGAACAGTTGTGCTATAATGCAGTGGGCATCCGAAATCTGACCGTCTCTTGAACTTTGCTGAAAGACCGGGTGTAAAAGGAACTGGCAACAAATTGCGAAAGGAGCCAAAAGTCTAACGTAAGTAAAGAAGAATCAATCTTGGAAGGGGCAGTAGGTTGACTTGATCAACACCAAAAACAACGCAGGAGAAATTATTGTGTGAGTTGTCCATTCCATATTTATTTATCGAACCTAATATGGTATGTGAGCATGGATCTAAAAGACGTTTCACTTTTTTGAAAATTTTCATCTTACTGATGTTTCTCATCTCTAGAAACTTCTGCACTACGTCTGAGCCTTAATATGGAACTTAGTTCTAGCGTTTTATAAATTTATTGTATAAAAGCGATGATCGAAAAATAAATAGAACGATTTAAATGAATTCGATCTGTTATCCTTAGATTCATATATGGAATCAAATATTGTCTTGTAATAAATATACAGTCGCCATGACTTAAAGGCGATGACACAGATGATGTCATCTGCGAAAAATTTTCCAAAAAATTTATGTTTATTAACTCCATCAAGGCTTAGGTAGCCTCAATAGGTTTCTTGTTACGCTGTATATTTTTATCTGAACCCTTAAGAAATGTAATAAGTGTGTCCCACAGATCTGATAAAATTATACAGATAGATCTGAATATAAATTTTATTAGTTTACAGCATAGTTTGAGGTGGTATAATCGAGAAGATGTTGACCGAGATTTTTATCGAAAATATGCGAAGAGATGGTGACATTTGATTGAAAAGGTTATCAAGATTGTAGGTTACAGGCTAATATTTTATTGACTTATTTCATTTTTTTAACCAGTTTAATTGGTTGTTTTGGCTTACGAACAACTGCAACACCTTACGATATAAAATTTAAATAGGTATAGGTGGAGGAAAACAGCTGAACAGCATGTCAATCTGCAACCGAGTTAACCTTATCTGGGTGTCGGGTTACGAAAGTGTCGGAGGAACTGATTGGCTGAATAACTTGCCCGCTTTGCAATGGTTCTAGATTTGTGGGCTCGGAGCCTCGTATCCTGGTGGGTGACAAAATCCGGTTATTAGTGGTTGCTTATACTGATTAGTGAAGACTCAAGATCGACTTTTCAACATGGGAGTCGGGAGGACATTGCCTCAGTAGGGCGTAGCAACATCCTGAGATTCATCTGAGTGTTGAGCCTTCATGAGCTAGTGTGAAAGCTGGAAGGATACAATAGAATTCAGGACGCAGTAAAAACATTAATGCATTTCTATTCATAAACTACTGCATTTAAGCCATCATTAAGCCAGTGTTGCTGAAAATTTAATCTCTTTCTTCTCCGCAGGTAAATTTGTATACGATTACCTAAGGCTTTGAGGTATTAGTACACATTAAATTCAAAGTAATATGCTAAACACTTAAAATTTGACGCTATTCACCCGCGTTTCGAATTAAATTTCTTCAAATCGGGTGAAAATTGACACATTTAGCTCCTGCAGTGACATATTTACATAGCATTTGAGAGGCAGCGCTAAAAGTGGTGCAGTCATTGCCTTCAGAGATTATTATTACTTACAGCAATAGACTCACACACACACACACACTTACACACACAAACGCCCACATACATATGCATAGCTGTCGAGGACTTACCGTAAAAAATAGCTGATGGTTCCATTGCTGGTAATAGTCATCGTTGTAGTAATTTATGTACGCCCACCAGGCATAATAGTGTGAAAATATCGACAGCGAGAAGAGCAACAACATCGAGTAGCGACAACGTTGTTGCAATATCAACGCAATCAACTGTTTAATGCATTCATAAAGCGCAATAACAGCGAATACAGTGAGCAGCCACATTTTGAATGAATTTTGTGTGACATTGAAGTAGAGATGCTTATACGAGGCAACACCCGACTCGTAGGGCCCCTTGAATATGGTGTCCCAGCAGGAGCATGTACAAAAGTGCTTATCAACGTAGCGCGAGTAATTTTCCCAAAAGTAGGCCAACACCAACATGTGTGCGGGCGGTATAAGAGCGGGTGCCAAACTGCCACAGGCGGCGGGCAACCATTTCGTATCGAACATTTTTGTGCCTTCCTCTCTCTCTCGGTTACCTTCTCTATGTGTAGTTCAAATATTTTACGAGTGTCGCTGTGGTTGGCGCACCCACTTCGATGTTGGCAATAGGTTCCTAAGTTTCGAGCGTTGATCGGGTAGCGGCTGCCTTAAGTGGTTGAGCTGGTGGCACGAGCTCACTTAAATCGGCGTAGAATCCATTAAAAAGCCAGTTACAAGCATTATTTAAATTTATTTCTGTGCGATTGCGTCGCTGTTGTCTGCTGGGCTGCTGAGCTGCTGTGTTGTCTGTTGTTGCTCCTTTTGGTAATGATGATGGATGTGTTGCACTTGTTGAAGACGAACTGTTGACATTGGCGTGATTGACGGTGGTGCAGATTCTCTACTAGATATGATGATTGCTGTCGACAGTCACGCACTCGGCGTCATTACCCAGCCTCTCACTTACTCATATGCACATATACACATACATTAATGCGGTATTTGTACGTACTTCACGCGTGTCTTCTTGGCGGGTAATTCCTGCGTAGTCGCACGTTTTGGATTTGCCTTTATGAATATTTCATATTGCCAATGGCTTAAACGGATTTGCTCATTTAAACACTTGGAATATTTGCCATCTATGCATATGATAGGGTTCGTTATTCCTTATGTATGTAACTGTTGAGTAGGTATATGTCTTTGTACGTTATTTACTAATTCCATTTTTGTTTATCACTGTAAAAAAAAATCGAAAAATGGTTAAAAACGATCGGATTTTATTTTCATGAGCATTTTAAAAAAGGGTTAGATTTCAATTATAATGCCTTTAGTATGTGGCCACTTTCATTTAAAACTGTTCGCAAATGACGAATGCCTATTTTCCCCTCTTACTGAATATGAAGACCTCTATCTCAGATGATTTGATAGCCCACATGTCAATATAAAGGGATAGCTTAATAAAATGTAACGAGTATATTTGTTGGGAATGTGATTATATGCTACATCAGTAAAGAAGAGCTAAGTGCGGACTCTTAGCATTTGGAAGGATCAGAGTCGGAGCCGTAAGTTAGAAATAACGCGGCGAATATTCTCTTCGTGTTAATCGTCGGAGGGTCATCTGTATAAATAAGCGACTTCATAAAACCCGACATTGTTCAGTGTTGTTAAATCACACGATCTTAGAGGTCACGCTTAAAATCCACGAAGTGAGATAATGCGCTAACCAAAATTTTCTTTCCATAAATTGATTGGTCGTTGGCTGTATGGCCTGTAGTGCCATCCACATCAAAAACCATCCAATTCAGATACGAAAAAATCAATAATCATGGCTCTATTGCTTCATTGACTATAACATTATGTCCGGCTTCAAAGTTGAAGATGTATAGTATAGACCAGTGAATCCCTCTGCAAATAAAGCACACCAAACAATGAATTTTTGAGGATATAACGGCGTCTCAACATCACTCCAAATGGAATCATTTTGTTTACTAACCTATGCATTCAACCAAAAGTGAGCTTCAGCGAACCATTATTTATTAGACTCATCTAGTTCTATTACTAAGTTTTGGTACAACAAACCTAATGTTTACTTAATTCTTGCCTTTTTATAGATGCTAGTTTTAAATAGTCTTTGGCGCCAATTGGAGATTCCAAGTGTAGCCAGGTCCTTCTCCACCTGGTATTTCCAACGGAGTGGAGGTCTTCCTCTTACTTTCCTTCCCCCGACTCTCAGAGCTTGAATTGTTTCATTCGGACCACATGACCTAGTTAACTTAATCTTGGATTAGCGTCTAATAGTTAATAATATATCCGATAACAGGATACTATACAAGTATATAGGGTAGATCCACACCCATGGCAAAAGAGGGGAATGGAAAATAAACATAACATCGTTTCAATACTGTCCTTCCTTCCAAGAGATGGCATTATAAAAAGCGTAAACTTTACAAAAAAGTTTAAAAATACTCTTTGTAATAAGGCTGTCTGGAATGATTTCAGGTTTGACCTACTAATATAGGGCCGCACAATTCAGTGGCACACTGACAGCTCGAAAATATCGGAAGGTAGTGCAGGAAAAATTCAAACTTTCCACACACATGGGATATTTTCCGAGCATATTTTAAGTAGAGGTATTTGTGTGGTGAGTGTCTAGAAATTAATCTCCTACGCAACTTTGGCAATCAGCAATCAGCGATCGCAGCTTATGAGATCAAATCGGTACTGGTGCAAAAGCGCATAGCGTGGCTGAACAGCCTATCAGTTTGTAAACCGTGTACACCAGATCTGGGTACCGAGGCATACAGAGGTTGCCGGCAATGAGATTGCAGTGAAAACATCAACTAAATTTCCTGTCCAGAAAGTATCGGGAATTCTTCATTTAAATCTCCTGCTTATATGGAAGACAGGTAAATTTTTTTCCTAGGTTTGTACAACTGTTCTTAATTATGATGCCAAAAATTAGCGCGATCTGTCAACCAGTGTGTTTACAGCAGCTGTTTATTGTCTTCCATATGAAAGCGGGAGATTTAAATGAAGAATTCCCGATACTTTCTTGACAGGGTGTATTCTATAAAAAGGACTTCATTGTTACTAAAAACGACAGCCTTCGCAGTAAAACCGTTAATATTGTGTTTTGGTTAGATGGATAAGGAGAAATACATTGGGACAAAAAAGCACCCTGAAATTGTATCTAAATTCACCAAGTAAACGATATTTCAAAAATATGTGTTTTGCTAAGTCGGTAGGACTGTCCTTAATTGCTATACCAAATAAGTTACTTTAGTCGGTACACCGCAGTAGAGCGCTGCGATTTTTACAATGGATAAAAATATCGAACAAAGAATTTCTTTAAAATTTTGTATTTCTAACTGAATTTTGTGTGCGGAATCATTGCGAATGTTGGCCTACGTGTGGTATAAAGCCTTCAAAGACGGTCGTGAGATCGTTGAAGACATGCCTCGTTGCCGACGACCTTCGACCTCTTCAATTGATGAGAATATTAAAAAACTGAAGGATATGGTGCTTGAAAATCGTCAGTTAAGTGTTAGAGAGATGGCAAGAGGGCTCAATATTTCATGCGAGTCCGTTCGAATAATTTTGGTGGATATTTTGGGTATGAAACGCGTTCTTGCACGACTTCTCCCGATTAGGTTGTATTGTTTTTTAAAGAGTACGATTTAAAGCCAAAAAACGCAATGGATACCATCGGTAAATCACCGTGTTCCCCAAACTGAAATTGCCGCTCCATGGAAGGCGTTTTCAGTAGATCGAAGAGATAAAACAAAATTCGCTGAAAGAGCTGAAGGCCATCTCAAAAAGTGCTTATGAAAAGTGTTTCGAGAACTGGAAAAATCGTTGGCATAAATGTATTAAATCTGGTGGGAATTACTATGAAGGCGGCAAAATAAATATTGATGAATAATTAAACATTTTTCGTTTTATTTACAATTTCCGGGTACTTTTTCGTCACAATGTAATGCTAAAAGCACGATTCCTATGTTTGATTCTTTGTACCCATAGACTTTCTATTAAGTAAAGCCACACTTCATCACTTGTTCACCGAGTTTCTGTTATACCTCTTAATTATGTTCTTAAAACTTGTAGACTGAATAGATTTTTTCAATTCACTGAAAACACTTGCGTTGGTTATTCTGTATTGACTTCATATTTTTAGCTCATTGTCGACTTGTTTTTTAATTCCCTTAGTACTAAATAGTCATCAAAAACACCGAGTTCATTGTACATAATAGTTTTCTTTAAATATACGCTGTATCATTGAAAAATAAATATTCCTTGGGACATTTGTTTGGAAAAATTCCTATTTTCTTAAGAATATTAATTGTACATAACCATACTTTAAACTAGAGTGTCACTATATATGAGATTGCCAACCAATCCATTTGCTATGACAATCGGAAAATCATCGAATGTTTTTAATGCTTTAATGCACAAATTAATATTAAATTGGCGGATTCAATAACAACGATATTATCAGCTTAACTGAAGCACTAAATTCTTTAGCTTCTATTAATCGATTATTTACAATCCACTCCATTGAATCAGGTCTATCTGGCTGCATTTTAAAAAGTATGCTCCACTCACACTCTCAACCATATAAATATGGAAGTTATGAAAATAATTAAGCCAAGCGCAAATATTTTTTTCACGTTTTATTTGTTTTACTTTAACCTTTTAATGGTGGCAGTAAGCATACCGGAAAAATTGCTGAATTTGGCCCTGCAACACTTTGGCTGAAAGTGATAAAATTCATAAATTTTAAATCCTCATCCGTGCAGTTGTGCTCGTGCAGTGGAATTGTATTTGATGAGTTCGGAAAAAGTTTGAAGCGAATTGAATAAAGTAAAAGTACTTTTTCAATATTAAGTATACATATATCAAAAAGTGTAGGTAGGCAGTCGGGTCTATTTTTACGAGGTCTGCTTGATAAGTTAGTGCATTTTTGTAATACGAACTCCAAACTATAAGTTGAGTATGAATGATGCTAAGCCATCGGTGAATGAAAGTCCATAGGAAAGTGTGGACCGATTTCATCTACTTTCGTACCAAACCGTATTTAGGAATCAGTTAATTGTTAAGGGTTAGTGTGATCCAATTTGTTAACGAAGTATCATATATTAACATTTATATTTGATTTAAGCTAATCAGAACGCCCTATGTACCATATATACAACAATGTTTAAATCCAGTTTTGGAAAGGAATAACGTCATGCTTCCTAAAACATTGTTACTCAATTTTGCTGAGTTACATTTCGTACTGCCAGATATATGTATATGGGATAAAGTTCATCAAAGCAACAGAAATACATATACATATAGTATACTATGTGCAAGAACGTGGGAATCGATTCCGACTATTTTTTGTATCGAGTCACATTTGTATTAATATAGCTCATATATTGTCTGATAAATATCAATATTTACGGTATACGGGTTTTTAAAAAAATATGTGTCGATTTCATTACTTTTCGGCACTATATTACATAGATTATAGACCGAAATTCTTTTTTTGGAATTTATATAGTCAAAAGAAAGTATGGACCAATCTTAGATTAATTTAGGCTCAAGGCTGCTTAATGTAAATGCAATTATATTTACACTCGTCCTTGAACAGAGTATATTGAGTTGCCATGAACCTTGTAACGCCCAGAAGGAAACGTCGGAGACACCATAAAATATAAATATAAATGTTCAGCATGACAAGCTGCGCTGGCCGTCTGTCGACACGTCTATATTTAGGTAAATAAGTCGTTACCAAAAATGTCAGCCGAGAAATCCAACGCAGGATAACTCTTGCCAGCAGGGGTTACTTCGGACTGAGTAGGCATTGATCTCTAACTTTTCAACGTGCTATATGGTTTTGACAACAACCGATGAGTCGACGTTACGAGTTTTCGAGAGAAAAACGAAAGAAGTTGCTCATTCGATGGAAAAGTCGGAACTGCCGATATCGATGACTCCAGCACTATATCATATAGCCGCCATACAAAAGGAACCATCGAAATAAAGTCTGCCAATTTGAAGAAAAAACGAGGCATTGATCTCTAACTTTTCACACGTTCTTTTCCCTCAACAAGTTGCTCGTCTTAATAAATTTCGGAACACTCGAGAATTCTTTTTGACTTTTGACGAAATAAAGGCTTATTATAACTTTTTTTTTGACGGGTATTATAACTTCGATGCAACCGAAGTTAGCACTTTTTCTTGTCTTTACAAAAAATCAGACATCTTGTAAAACTACCCTTGTTCTTGTTTATAATATAAATATGTGCCAATGCTATGTACGTTCGTTGAAAATTTTGGCAATAAGTTTTCACTGTTGAAACTTCGGTCCAAATCCTTTTGAGTAGCATTTTATGTTGCCAAGTCCATATGTATGTATATACTATATAACATATATGTATACCGTAAGTCCAGGAAAGACTTATTTGATTAAGCAAGGGGTTAGTTGCACTCGTAGTTGGGAAGTTATCACTTTGCCCTGTGAATTTCGAGCAGTTCGCTAACTAAGCAACTTGCACGTTTTCGTCAAACTGTGAATTAATAACACTTTTCAGCTGAGATGTGAGAGAATATTATCCGTTATCCAAATTCCATGGAGCAGGTGTAATTTGACGGTATTTCAACCAAATTTTGATAATGAACGTGCGATATTCGAGACCGAAAAAAAGTTTTTAAAAGTCAAAATGGGAAATCGTTTTCGATTTGATCGCCTGTAAAGGATGATGTTGAAGTTGACTGTGGAGGAGATTGGTTTTACACCAACTCACTCAAGAAGTTTATGTTTGTAGTTTATTGGCGATATTTTTATTCTCTTGCAACATGTTGCTACAGAGTTTTGTTCACCTAATGGGTATTTGTATCACCTAAAAATAACCGAAATACGAGTAGATATAAGGCTATATATACTTGTATGTAAATGGTCAGGATGACGAGAAAAGTTGAAATACGAATGACGGTCTGTTTATTCGTCCGTTCGTCCGTGCAAGCTGTAACTTGATTAAAAATGTTGATATCTTGATGAAACTTGGTATGCAGGTTTCTTAGTACAAAAAAAAAAAAAAAAATACAAGCTCGTAGATGGGCCACGTCCCCAAAACTCTTTTCTCTTATTAAGAGAAAACCTTTTAAGTGCCATAACGCACTAAATTCAGATATAGAACTGTAATTTGGCACAGGGCATCGCAGTAGAGGCATCAATGAGCTAAACATTTAAAAAAAAAACTCGCGTGGCCCGGTTGGTTGAAATAAATATCTCCTAAACCACTAACGCCAGAATAACCAAATTCACTCTGAAGAAATCCCTTTATCACCCCTATCGACACAGTAAAACTCGATGTAATCGGAAAATAACACCGTCCGCTCCCCATATAATGATACTGTCAACAGCTACTAAAAGTGTTATAACAAAATACGCTAGATACATAAAATTTTACACCCGAGATGTATGAGAGAGCTTTATAGAAGCATTACTAAAAATTGGAGGATGGGTCCACTTTTAGGTGAAATCACATATCTCGGGACCCGCCCAACCAATTTGGTGTGTAACATTCTTCTTATATTCCAGTTCTTATAGTTGAAAATCGGCCAATGCGTGAGATATATAATTGAAATTCAGAAAAAATTCTTTGCAGTTAAGAGTATGTCTGTATGTCAAAACTGGGTTGAATCCGATAAATCGGTGTGGGAATCATCTTTACAAAATTACATAGGAACATGTGATTCAATGTACTTTATTAATGGAAAAATGCATGCAATCAGCCCAGGCTTTTCTCTGTCCGCGATATATCCTATACAGTAAATTCCGTCTATCCAGGTGACTTTAACTCATTTACGTTGTTCAAAATGTGTGAAATTTTAATGAAATTCAGATTTTTTTTAAGTTATAAGCTTATATTATTCGTTTAGCACTTAATATGAATGCAGGTGGTCTGAACCCTATGTCACTAATACAATGAATTCCTCTTCTATGGTTGACGTTCTCCACATCAACTTAATACTTGTATATACAATTTGCATCTTCAGTTGAATTTATATTCCATATATTTCATTTGAAGATGATCTTAATATAATTTTAACTGACGCGAAGTAAAATATAGCATCACCATCTTGAGACCTTGTATTAATTATTGTAATATTCGACCGAATAGACCACGACCAGCACTCAGTGAAGAAAATATGGCAGCCGTAGCTGAGAGTGCACACGAAGACCGCGGAGAGTTGTTTCGGCACCGTTCGCAGCAATTCGGACTGACCTATGGAATGAATTGGCGCATTTTATGTCGTGAAAGCGTATACTTGTACATACAGCTTGTGCAAGAACTGAAGCCGCTCGACCTTCCCAAGCGATATCGCTTCGCGCTATGGGCTCTTGAAAAGTTCCAAAAAGATCCGATGTTTCAACACAAATTTCGTTCAGCGATGAGGCCTTTTTGGGACGAAGGATAACCTGAAGAAATTGAAAAGCGGAAATTTCATCCAAAAAAACAATGGTTTGGTGTGGATGGTGGGTCGGTACAATCATCGGTCCATACTTTTTAAAAAATGATGCCGGTGAGAACGTAACCGCCAATGGCGACCGTTATCGCGACATAATAACCGTCTTTTAAATGCTTGAAATTGAAGCTCGTGATTTTGGGCGACATTTGGTTTCAACAAGGCGGCGCCACTTCCCACACATCGCAATTGATGGATTTATTGAGAGAACACATTTTTGTTTCTAGCAAAATAATTTCACATTTTGGTTCGGTCGATTGGCCACCAAGATCGTGTCATATCACATCGTTAAGCTTTATTATGTAGGGATATGTAGAGTCTAAAGTCTATGCGGGCAATTCCGCTTCGATTCAAGCCTTGGAGCAAAACATCACGCGTTTCATTCGCCAGTTACCACGAAATGCTCGAACAAGTCATCGAAAAGTAAACCCAACGGGTGAACCATCTGAGACGTAGCCGCGGCGAACATTTGAAAGAGATCATCTTAAAAAAATAAATGCCAAAGAATATACTTTCGAATGATAATAAACATTCCCCATTCAATCTGAAGTTTCTGTGTTTTTTATTTAATAGGTAGGGTACCACAAAATGGATCTATAAAGGGTAATCTATTTCGAAGTTCCTTACTTCTTCACCATAATAATTTTAATTAAAGGTATTATTAAATAACGAAAATTTCAAAAAGCAATGAAAGCTTGAGCTTTTGTTTATTAGCCAAGTATTCATAACGGAAATATACACAAATTCATGCACACGAAAATAAAATATGTAAAGGCTTTGCTACTAATTATTCTTTTTTATTGCCTTTTAGTTAGCAAACTCTCCACACCCATAATCAAACACACTTTCTGCAACATGAGCATATACATATATACAAATGTATATTATGGTGTTCCATGGGTAATTACATAAGATTGCGTGCAAATTGGTTATATTTATTAGCATACTTTCACACTAACGGTACATTTATCCACTTCATTTGCATACTCGCCTGCCTATCGAAATGTTTAATCAGTCGAGTAGAATTAGACATGGACGAAAGACTCCTGCGTGTAGGAGTAAGGGGTTTAAGGAAATCACGCCAACCGGATATGAAGCAAACTGAATAATCCACGCAACGCGCTAAAACATTTCAACGTCTGCTTAGTTTTTATTGCAAGCAACAATGATTACTTAGGCGTGTACATAGTTCTCTCCCAACGGAATGCCCAACCAAGCATATAATTTTGGGCTTTAGCCCTTCTGCTTGCATTTCTGCACATGCAAAGTCAAATACATACATACAACTCATTCATACATATATATGTATTTAAATGTATATAACAAGTATATACATAAGTACTTATCAGTAGTTTAAGTATCGTATTTTCGTATTTCCACTTCATTCTTGGCTCCTGTGGCATATTCTTGGCATACTTTCAGCTTGCAACACGGTTGAACGTCTCGTCCACGCCACTTGTTGGCACTTGTTTAGTTTTGGATACATGCCTGTACACTCGCTTGTACTAAAATAGCCCAATTAAATTTTCTGTCTAATTATAATTCAACAAAACGATGTGGAAACACACAACCATATATACATATATGTATATATATATACATATGTATATGTACATAAATGTGCATGCGTGCGTGGAATTTGTGTTGCATGCAACTTTCTAAAGCACACTTCAAACAGGTAGGGATAGCAGTACAAAAAAAAAATATTTTGTTTTGATTATGACTTCTAGAGTACCAAAATTTTTCCACAAATAAGGCTTGTTGACATTTTAGAAAATCAACAAAATAAAAGTTCAAAATTTTTAACCTTGCTTTTGGTAGCTCTTTAATAGCTTTGGAGCATGTTAAGTACATGTTTTGCAGGTATTTTGATGGTTTTCTCACTTTAAACGCCATATTCATTTAACGAAATCTTTCCATTCACTTTAGCTGTTCTGGAAGATCTGTTCGTCATAAATCAACCCTGGTCTACTTGTCAAAACATTCATCGACTCAGCTCGTCCCGCTGATCACTTTTATAACCTCCTAATAGGGATGACGTGATTTGGCGATGGCGATTCATTTCTAGAAATTGCTGCCAAGATCATGCGACTTAACTACTGTGGATTATTTTCTCTGCGGGTATGTTAAATTAACCAGCAACGCTCACGGAGCTCGATGACAACATTCAGGGCATTAGAGCCGAAATGCCTGTCTAAATTGCAACATGTTACTACAGAGTATAATATTGTTCACTTAAAGGTTCACGGTGATACGAAACCTGAACCCAATCATGTTAGAATAGAGTTACATATACAATATATAGTAAATGATTGAGTTGACGAACCAAGTTGAAATGCGGAGGTTTGTCTGTCCGTCCGTCCGTCTGTCTGACAGTGCAAGCTGTAACTTGAGTAAAACTTGAGATACCGTAATGAAACTTAGCACACGTGCTCGTTGTCAAAAAATGCAGAAAGAGTTTATAGATGAGCGTAATCGCATTACTGTCACGCCCACAAAACGCGATTAACCGAAAACCTATAAAGTGTATAACTAAGCACTAAATTGGGATATAAACCTGTAATTTGGCACAGAGTATCGCAGTAGCAAGGGCACATGTGGGCTAAAAATTTTGAAAAACTGATCCCGGCCCCGCTCTCTAATAGGCTTAGTGTACATATTTCCTAAATTCCTAAAGCTACAACAACTAAATTCGCCTAGTGAAAATATTATAAGAACTTCTATCGACTGAATGAAAATGGATAAAATCGGATGATAACCCCGCCATCTCTCCGTATAACGGTATTCTTAACAAGTAAGGAAGGGCTAAGTTCGGGTGTCACCGAACATTTTATACTCTCGCATGACTAAGTGATAATCGAGATTTCCGTCATTTACATATTTTTCAATGTATATATTATACAGAGAAGTCATCAGATGGAATTCAAAATAGCGTTATATTGGAAGAAGGCGTGGTTGTGAACCGATTTCACCCATATTTCGTACATATCATCAGGGTGTTAAGGAAATATTATATACCGCATTTCATTCAAATCAGTCTAGTAGTTCCTGAGATATGGTTTTTGGTCCATAAGTGGGCGAGGCCACGCCCATTTTCAATTTTTAAAAAAAGCCTGGGTGCAGCTTCCTTCTGCAATTTCTTCCGTAAAACTTAGTGTTTCTGACGTTTTTTGTTAGTCGGTTAACGCACTTTTAGTGATTTTCAACATAACCTTTGTATGGGAGGTGGGCGAGGTTATTATCCGATTTCTTCCATTTTTGAACTGTATATGGAAATGCCTGAAGGAAACGACTCTGTAGAGTTTGGTTGACATAGCTATAGTAGTTTCCGAGATATGTACAAAAAACTTAGTAGGGGCGGGGCCACGCCCACTTTTCCAAAAAAATTACGTCCAAATATGCCCCTCCCTAATGCGATCCTTTGTGCCAAATTTCATTTTAATATCTTTATTTATGGCTTAGTTATGACACTTTATAGGTTTTCGGTTTTCGCCATTTTGTAGGCGTGGCAGTGGGCCGATTTTGCCCATCTTCGAACTTAACCTTCTTATGGAGCCAAGAAATACGTGTACCAAGTTTCATCATTATATCTCAATTTTTACTCAAGTAACAGCTTGCACGGACGGACGGACGGACAGACAGACATCCGGATTTCAACTCTACTCGTCACCCTGATCACTTTGGTATATATAACCCTATATCTGACTCTTTTAGTTTTAGGACTTACAAACAACCGTTATGTGAACAAAACTATAATACTCTCCTTAGCAACTTTGTTGCGAGAGTATAAAAACTACTAAAAGCGCGATAAATTAATAACTAATAGCTGAAAATTGTCCAAATTGGTCCCTTGTTGACTTTTTCCTGAAAATATCTGAATTGAAATTCATAGATAATCCTTTCCTGATAGTATGTAGTATGCCTGTGTGTTACAAATGGATTGAATAGGGTCAGTACTTCCTTTAGTTCCATATACCCATGGTAATACAAAGATTTTCGGACATTTGGTGACTTCGTTTTTCCACTAACGGTGCATATTTGTGCTTAGAATGATTGAAATCGGGTGAAAGCTTGGAATATTGGTCCATTTAACTAACAATATTTATATACCTGAAAGTATTACCCCAGCCTTAATCTTTGCAAGTTGGAAGAGTAGGAAATGATCATTTATACCCAACTTAACCCTTCCTTACTTGCTTGTTTAGGTTCCATTTATGCAGAACGTCGAAATCACTACAGCAGTGGAATAAATTTATTTAGCGTCGGCGCGTCTTAAAAAACTTTATCTGTATTCCTTAAATAGGTAAATCTTTTAAAACAATTGATACACTAGTTTTTTAATCCCCAAAAATTTTCTTTTTTTAGGCTTTTATTTTATAGTAGCGAGAAACATCGAAAGTCGGACATTTAAGCCTCCTCTGTTGTGAGGACTGACAGACACCAAATCTGTTGAAAAAGTCATTATGAGTGCTGATGCTTCGCTAACAGCTTTCCATTTATCAATCGACTGAGAGTATCTTTAAATTATCGACCGTAAAACTACCGCCGATTGTGGTTTTTAGTTTTTCCCTTGTATTTGAAAATCGAGGGCAATAAAATAATACATGTTCAGAGTCTTTTTATATACTCTGTACACGTCGGACCGTTCAGACTAGTGTCATAGTGGAATCTGAAAAGGTAGTTTCTAAAGCACTCATGCCCACTAAGTATTTGGATCAGAAGGAAATCCAGGTTCCCATGTCGTCTGTCTATCCACGAGTTGATATCCGGTATAAGTCGGTGGGTCCAGCGTCCACCGCTCCTGCTTCATTTTAGTGCTCTTGTTCCTCTTCTCTGTCTTTGCCGATACTGTTTTAGGCGCTGATAACTGATATAATCGCTCGAGTTCATCTTCTTGGATATCAATGGGCGGCATACTGGCTAATACTTCAGCAGCGTCGGTTGACAGACCTCATTGCTTTTGCTATTAAAGCTCGCCGGCTGGAACGCACGCAGCCCCTATTGGCCATCATTCGTGATAGAGCATTATAAAGTTTGTTTGCTTTAGCGGAAGTATGCGCTATAATGTTCCTTAAATTTCAATTTGGAGTCCAATATTACTTTCAGGTACTTCAGCTGCGACTGTGAAATAATCTCGCACTTCCTGGTGCTCATGAGTAAAACTTCTTTTGTGCTTAGCCATTTCTAGACTCACAGAAGAGAACCATTGACCATTTAAGCACTCATTGCAATTGTTTCTTAGGTCGACTAATTGTTTTGCCACTGCTACCACCATGAGATCGTTCGTATATGCTATTAGTTTCACGCCTTTTGATTGCTGTCTTCTCAGCACCCCGTCATACATGAGGTTCCACAAGAGTGCACCTAATAGTGAGCCTTGGAGTACTTGGAGCTCTTCGCGCATTCATCCGTATCAAAAATCAGCCTTCTATTCTTAAAATAACTCGTTACAATGTTTATGAAGTGATTATGTGTGCCCATTTTGCAGTGTTGAACGCATTCTTGTCATCCAGAGTAATCAGCGCGCAAAATTCTTTTGTGCCATCTTTCCATATTTTACCACTTACTACACATTTCACAGTATCGTCGAGTTCTCGTAGTGCGTCAATAGTGGATTTCTTTTTTATAAAGCCGTATTGTCTCTCTGATAATCCGCCGGCTTCCTGGATTGCTAGCTCCAAGCGGTTTCGTATTATATTTTCATACACAGAGCTCGGTACGATGAAGATTCTTCAGGTTTTTGAGGCTGTCCTAGCACTTACGTAGGTTACCTTTTATATTTCGGGATTTGGCAACACTAGTGTTATAATCTGGAAATTCACTTTTTTTAAATTTTTCGTAGAGTTTGAAATTTTGATGGTACGCATACTTAACTTAAAATATTCTTCTCGACCAAAAAAAGAAATTTAATCGTGAACATTATGATTATTTTTTACAACATTCGAATTATATTAACTCATCAATAGTGCATCGATGAACTCAATTCAATTTTTGACGATGAAGCTCATCAAGGACCAGTAGTTTCCGATTGTCCTAGGTCACTACAAGACAAATTTCGGGAAAGTCCTTTAAAATCAGTTGTTGTTCCGCAAACTATTGATGCTGTGCTCACTTTCATCTGTTATGACATCGTAAGCATTTAAATTGCACTTGTCAAAATTGTCAAGAAAATTGTTCTCTTGTAAAGGTTTCAATTTATTGACGCCTTTGCATGACTTTTCCTACAGGGTATATTTGATGAATTACGTAAATATGTATATTCTTGACAGTTGTCTGGTAGCTACTATAAACAATGTCAAGAATTTGGCGGGTCAGCGATTAATTATGCGCCTGCTACCCCAGCAGTGGCTATACATATGGCACGTATATACATACAATCACTTTATATCTATTCCGAACTGAGCATTTATTTATAATTTTTTTTTAGATATTTATGTATGTACCTATGTGCATAAAAGAATACAAATATTCAACTTCTTCAGGTTATGTGTACTTATGTACATACAGTATACGTGGGTGTGTATGGGTGTGGCATTTGCAATTTATTATACCGTGCGTATTGACGTCATAGTTGCTTTATTTTGTTTATTTCGCTTTCTAGTTTATTAAAAATATTTATTTATTTTTAGTTTTGATATCACTTTTATTTCTTTTACAATGGTTTATAGCTAGCAGTGCATATTTGTTTATCTTTTGTAGAGCTTATTTGATGCTAGCTCGCATCTACATGGATGTACATATGTCATTGAGTGAAATTCAATGTAAATAAAATGTAGATATAATAACAATTAAAAATGAAAAGATATTTTTAAATCACTGATATTCTTTTATAATCCTTTCAATTTTATCCTAAAGATGATTATAGAATTGAAAGTTAGCTAGAACCGCGGCATCGCTCCATTTACTCTACTATCTTTTCTTGAATTTTGCTACTCGGTGAAAAGTAATTTGAAAAAGGCCATTCGCCATGGACAGGAACAGGTGGTAATCACTTGGCGCTATGTCCGGGCTATATGGTGGATGCGATAAAACCTTCCATCCGAGCTCCCGTAGCTTCTGACGAGTCATCAACGAAGTGTGTGGTTTGGCTGTGTACTGGTGGAACACTATACCCTTCCTGTTGGCCACTTCTGGATGCGTCTGGTCGATCGCCTGCTTCAAGCGGTCCAGGTGTTCGCAGTAGATGGTAGAATTAAGCCTCTGGCCATATGGGAGCAGCTCATAGTGGATGATTCCCTTCCAATCCCACCTAATACACAGCAAAACCTTCCTGGCCGTATATTCCGGCTTGGCCACTGTTTGGGACGATTCACCGGCCTTTGATCACGAACATTTTCGCTTGATATTGTCGTATGTGATCCAATATTCGTCGCCAGTCACCATCCGCTTCAAAAATGAGTCGAGTTTGTTCAGTTTCAGCAGCACATCGCAGGCGTTGATTCGGTTCAGAAGGTTTTTTTTGGCGTCAAATCATGCGGCACCCAAACATCAAGCTTTTTTGTGTATCCAGCCTTCTGCAGATAACTCGATGTTTTCCATGATTTGATCGGTATTCGTCGTTACAGGTCTTTCGCCAGCTGGCTTATCCATGGTGTCGTTGTCACCCGCTCTGAATCGTCGAAACCATTCCTCCACATTTCGAAGTGATAGAGTACCATCACGCGGAAGGGAGATATTTGGTAATCTAATAATCAGAATTAGATGAGTTTTGGACATAACCTTTTTATAAGGGTTAGGTGTGAAGAAAAGTATCCAGGGAATAATCTAATTTACGCATATTATAGTAACTTATTAGATTTTTTCTCTGATTTTAAATCACATTCGCTGGTTCTCTTGTCCAAATGAGATTCGTATATTCCTTTGCCATCAAAATCATAACGTAAGCAAGTTTTGTGAAAGAGAGGTTTAATTGCCGTCTTAAACCAAAATAAAAATGTTTGGTTAGATTCACGCGTTGCATCCTGGGTTGACCTAGTTATTGCGAATGAATTGAATTGAGTTTATTTTTTCACCTTAGTACTTACCAATTACCGCGCACTGAACCTTCACAAATTAAAAGGCACAATTCGAAGTTGCGGTCCGGTAATTTTTGACTTTAATTTGTCCGACGGTGGTAAAATTGAAACAAATTTAAGTTTTAATATACATACGAGTATATCTCTGGTTTATGAGAAACGGGATGACGTCGCGACGGAAGTTGTGGTGCCGGCACGAGATTCACGCAAAAAAGAGACATGTGGTTCTCGCACAGTCCGTTTTGATTGTTGAATAATGTAGAGTTGTGGTGTGAAGCATGCTGGTGGGATGTCTGCGTGAGTGGGGTATGTTCGTGTGTATTAGTGTATGAGTCGTTCAGTAGTCGTTCAGTCTCGTGCGTTAAGGAGGAAGCAAAACTCATCTAGCCAAATTAAAAGTGATTCTCCAAAGCATTGATTACTTGTCGCCTAATAAAAGGAAGCAGAATTAACGCCGTAAAGAAAATTCACTAGAAGAATCACTTCAGTGATAAACTCGTCGTGACTCATAACATTCGAATGCTCTGCTATTTCCAAAGCCTAATAATTCAAAATCATAGAAGGGGCGCTTTTATATGGCATGAATGCCGATTGAAATTTCTAAATTGCCCTCTATAGATATCAGAACCATCCGACTATGTTCTAAGTTTCCTTTCATAGTATGGGCTGTTATACTCGCACAAGTAAGTTCTTTTGTTATTTGTTGAGCCATTGGTAAATTCTTTTCAAGTACATCTTTACTTAGTTAAATTTGCATATCGAAGGCGAAGTATGTATGCCTAAGGAGTATAGTACAACAAGTGTAGCAGCGATTTGGTATGTGAAAGCTCGCCGTAATATCCTGCCAACGGAACTTGTTTTACCATTTTTCAAACGTGCAGAATTGTACATACCAGTACATATTGTATTTATACAAACACATACATACATATATATAAATTTATATATGTATGTACATAAGTTAGAACGTAAATGCACATTCGCTAAGGTAAGTTTCTTGCTGGTGAAGCGAAAATCATTACGCGCCAGCGGCTTCCGGCAACTTTGTAAACTTGTAACGGTACAATTACACACACAATGGTATGCACAACTATTCACGCAAATACATGTACCCGCATGTATGTGTGTTAAAGTTTTTACTTTAGGAAATGTTCGCTGGTTTCAGAGCTTTCTCTTTAAACTGCCGCTCCACCCAGACGCCCTTTTTGGCTGGCAAATACATTTCAGTTCGCGTCTGCTCCATTTTTCACGCTTTTATTCAACCCGTTATTGTTTTCGTTTATTTTTTTTAGAATTTTTCTTTTTTTACCAAGCTTTGCACTTGCAATATCTGACAGTTAAATTGCAGGCGCGGCTGCATTTTTCCGCCTTTTAGTAATTTTACATGCACACACACCCGGTAGGAAATGCAATGCTATTGCTAAACGTTAAGGGCTGAAACTTACGGCAATTTTATACCGTGAACAAGCAATATTAAGTTTGCCAGGAAGTTTATACCATATAATATAAACATATGTAAATGATCAGCAATGACGAGTTGAGTCGATTTAGCCATGTCCAGCTCTCTGTCTGCCTGTATAAATGGGAACTAACATAGGTTTTGAATTTTTGAGATATCGATTTGAAATTTTGCATGCGTTCCTTTCTCCGTATTTCTCTCTAATAAGCTGCTCGTTTGTAGTAACTGCTGATTTTAAGAGAAATATTCGAGAAATTTGCCATGGGTTATTGTGTAAGGAAATGGTGCAAAATCCGAAGGAATTTTCCAGATCAGACAGTTATAACATATAGCTGCTATACAAACTCAAAGATCGGAATGAAGTTCTTGTAAAGAATCTTTTCTAATTTGTGGTGCAACCGAAGGTAACGTTTTTTATTTAATTTTGGTTATATATTTAGCGGGAACCTTTCCAGTCTACTGTATATTAGAAAATATTTGTTAGAAATATGAGTGCCAGATGCCAAACAATCATGGTCATTTATTTAGTAACGTTTTCCAACACTTTGAAGTTTGGAATAAACTTGTTTTCATGTTCATTTTATGTCAACTGACTCAATGAAATGGTATACTGGATGTCTGTTATCGCAAAATAGATGATATTGACTGGCAATACAGATTTCAGACTTTAATATCTCCGTATTTTCTAGGATTTTGGACTTGACCGGACCATTCAAGCTCATAACATAGATTTTGTATCCAACGGCTCGGGAAAGTCCTTATCGTATTTTAGAGCATTAGCCCTCTCGCCCAACTTGTTAAGCTCTTCGTAAGTACGCATTTCTGCCTCTCTCCTTCTTTGTTGGCAAATGCGTTCTCTCTTCAACTCTCGGTATTTTACCCATTCCGCACGTGTTGTGGTCGATTGTAACGTTGCGCGGTAGGCTGTCTGCTTTCTCTCCTCTGCGACATGGAACTCCTCATCGCACCAGCTTCTCTTTTGCATAAATATTCCGAAAACCAATGGTTTCGGTTGCAGCTGTAAGTAAGGAGCTTGAATTGCCGTCCTACAGTTCCATTATACCCAGTAGCTGATGAGTGCTCTCAGAGACCAGGAATGCAAGCTAAGTAGAAAATCGTTCGGTTGTCTGTTGTGGTTCTCGACGTAGAGGCCTTGTGTTTATCCGTGCGTTTTTTGCTACAACAAGATAGTGATCCTGCAACAAGATAGTGGTCCGAGTCGATGCTAGGACCTCGGAGCGTACGCACGTCTAGAACACTGGAGACGTATCTTCCGTTTATCGCAACATGATCGATCAGGTTGGTGGCTATTCCATCCGGAAACAGCCAGGTAGCTTGATGAATTTTCCTATGCTGGAATATAGTACTACAGATAACCATATTTCGGACCCCGGCGAAGTCAATCAGTCTCAATCCATTTGGGGGGATGTTTCATCATATATGCTGAATTTACCGACCGTTATGCCAAAGTTACCTTCTTTGCCCATCCTGGCGTTAAAGTTGCTAAGCACGATTTTGATATCGTGGCGGGGGCAGCTCTCATAAGTACGTTCCAAGCGCTCATAGAAGACATCTTTGAAATGTGGCTAGACGTTGATTCACCGTTGTGACTGCCAGGACTCGGCGACGGAGTCTTAACACGAATCCCACACCGAATTTGCGCTTCTCTATATGGTCACTGTAGTAAATGCCACAAGGACTTACTCGTCTCAATCCTTGTCCCGTCTATTGCACACCTTTGGCGGCGGTGATGTCAGCTTGTACTCTTTCAAGGACATCAACCAGCTGGGCAGCGGCACCTTCCCAATTAAGGAACCGAACATCCCGAGTGTATGCCTTTAAATCGTAAATACTTTGCAGTGGTCGTCGTCACAAGGGGGTCTCTCGTCCGAGGCTGTTGCATCATTTTCATGGGGGGTGTTTTTTTACGTGGCGGGTCCCAAACCCAGCGCACAAACCTGGGGAGGGATGAATGATTCATCTAAATTGGTTGCTGTGGTTTTTGGCTAGTGAGACCGTTACTGTCAATGGAGTTCAGTATAGATCTATGATAACCAACGTTTTATTATCGCAATTGGAAGAAGTTGGTCTCGACAACATCTGGTTCCAATAAAACGGGGCTACGTGCTACACAGCACGTGCAACAACCGAATTATTGCGAAAAAAGTTTGGAGATTCGATTATTTCGAAACACTGTGATATTGAATGGTCCCCAAGAAGTTGTGATTTAACACCAAAGAATGCTTTTTGTAGTGTTATTTGCAGTCATTGGTCTTTAGTAATAAACCAGATTCTCTCAAGCTTTAGAAACCTACATTGAACGTGCTATTCATGACATACGCTTTGATTTAGTGGAAAAAGTTCTTGAAAATTAGGTTAGCATTCGTTGCTGTAAAAGAAGTGGTGGAGGCCATTTGAATGATGTTAAATTCAGTACTTCAGCAACGCATTTCCAAAGGGGATGTTTGTATACAAGCTATTGTGTGCAGTTACTCGTGAGCATTTATCGGTCATATTTCACACAAAGTTTCGCTTAAAGCAGCCACATGACATGTTTTTAACTTCCCTTTGTGTAAGTTGTGTACTTCTGTGCATATTTCTTATATGAGTGTCCAGTTCTAGTGATATGGAATTATATATATATTATAAAGTTTTGGTATGGGAAAAGAAGCGCAAGCTTTTATAGTGTGCTACATGCGTCTAGACGTCGTTGTCATGTCTCCAGGGAGGCTAAATAGTGTCATTAAGCACATAATACATATAAATGTTATAGAAGTGAATACAGAAAGCAAAAGTTCACTTTGATAGCGATAAATCGTAAGGGTCTATTTATTGCAGAGAATTAATAAGTTATTGTACTGTAGTTTGGAGATTTTGCTGCAGAGATTTGTATTACTTATTGAATATGAAGTTATTTAAACCTTTAAGTGCGCTGGCTTTTGTTTGTGATCACTTATAGAGGAATATGTGTGTACCGAAATCACTTCCTAGAAGTAGTAAAATTTGTTCGGAGATTAAAAAATGTCGAAATCGGTCATATCTTCCCTAAGTTCTAAATATTTTTGCGAGAAAATAAGTTTCGGTATAATAATTTATTACAATTTCGAAACTGATATAGTATCCAGCTAGCAAAAGTTCAAAAGCACTGACCAGAATTTGACGAGATAGCATTGTTACCCGGATTTAGATTTTCTCTTAATTAAAATCCATTCCTTTATAGGAAATTGATTGATTAAGTGAGTTTTGAAGTGGCTAAATAGTATGTCTATTGAATATTTGATCGGCTTGGGAATTGACCGAAAAAGGACTAGAATAATCGAGTTAACTTTCATTAAAAAAATATATTAACAAATTGAATACCCCTGATGTATGAGCCTCTCATGCACGATCCGGCAGATATTCATTGGATTTCGCAACAAGGCAAATGTGAATAAAAAATCTGTAAATATTTCCAAGTAAGAGGAGGCAAAACATACGCTTATGTGAATGTTGTAAGTGATGCCGTACTATTTCCCAATAAGAAAAAAAGCAGAAAACACAATTTTTTGAATGCATAACCGATGCTGTGCGACCAGTGTAAAGCCCTGAACGACACAATACCGCGCCACACGCATTTACATAAATTGTTGTTGGTCTATGCCTAAGGTGGGAAAAAAAATAAAGTTATTCCACGACCACGTCATTTTTGTTTTTATAACAAAGCAAAACTACTGAACCAAACACGTACATATATGTAGAAGGTTTGATGCCAGTGCACCGGCGCGTATGAGTGATTTATGCCGACTACGCTCATTCATTCGCAGCTGAATGTTCATCATACGCCCTGGCATGTACACCGGTGTTAGCGACGGCTCATTATTTTTAATTTAATATACGGAGTTTTAGTGCGCTCACGCAAAAATACAAAGTTAACGGAGAGTTTACAAAAATTAATTTTTTTTAATTTTTTTGACGTTGATAAATTTAAATTCCATTGCGTGAGATTTCTGAATGATTTTTAATATGTATATCTTAATAAAAATTTGTTTTTAGGTAAAATAGTTTTTTCTACATCTACCTTTCGCTTCTAATTTCTTAAGGCTATATAAGCTATATCAGTGTGACGCATGAAAAATTAGGCGATTTTCGTGAATTTTTTTAAAAGAAAGTACTGATTGAATGTTTCGACGTTCTATGGACGTAATAAAGTATGTCTTTAGCTATACCAATTTTTTTTTTTTACAAAAATATTGAAAAATAAGGGAGTTTGTGCTGTCTGCGGAAATGCCGAAAAAAGTGCTTCAACTGCTGGCATGATTCCGATCGAATGAGTAGCTGAAACAAAAAATTCAAAATGTTTATTAAACTCAAATATATTTTCTATACAATGAACACGATCTTTGAAAAATATTCAAAAATTAAGAAAATGGCGTAATTTTAAAAAAAAAAATCGTTTTTTGAGGTAAAAAATGGTCGTTTTTTTAATGCCAAATTGACAATTTGAAAACAAGCAAAAAGACAGTAGCTCATTGTATAGTAAATATATTTAAGAATACTCAGTTCTCGTTAAGTTATGATGTCAGCAATTTTGAAAATGTCGTTTCGAGAAAAACGCGTTTAAAGTTTCCCTTATATGTATATGTTTGGACCTCTGAGCGGTCGCTGTTTAGATCGCTGCCATTCAAAAACTATTCAATATACGACCTTGCCGATTTCACATAATATTTTTGAATAATATAAACTATCGAAAAGGCAAAAAAAAAAATTTTTTTTTAAAGTGTCACACTGGTATAGTCCCTTAAGGTTAACACTAGTGTGTCCGCTTAAAAGCGGCGAATTTTGGGATTTTTTGTAAAGAAAACTGCCGCAAGAAATGTTTTACAATTTTGAGCAAGAACACATTTATACGCGAAAAAATTTATAAATTTTTACGGCGTTATTAATTTTTAACGAAATCAAAGCAAAGTCCAACAATCCCTCTATGACCAGGTAACCAAACAAGTTTAATCAGTAAAAAGCTTATTGAAATTGATATTAATGCGAAATACTCTATCACTATAATTTAATGCAGAGCTAGTGAGCTCAAGAAAATTATTGCCGCTTTTCTTATCGGTGTGAATTTTCACCTCCCTGAAAGAGGATGAACTTGAGAGTATCTACCTGCGACCAGCCATTTGTTCTAAAAAAGTACTGTCATCGGCTGATAGAGTGAAGAACAAGTTTATGAACAGCTTTTGTAAGAACATTCCCTCTTAACCAATAACCGTTTTGATAGCAATAACAAAGCAACTTTTCAAATTTTGAGCCATACTCTCGAAATAATGTTAAAATGCATAAAATGATTACATTACAGAAATTAAAAATTTACTGAGAATTAAGCAAATATTTTTAATAGTGCTAAAATGAATTTCAAATCTGTTCATTCGGTAGTATCCCTTTTTAAATTCTATTTCCACCACTTAAAATTGTTATTTATAATAAACACCTTCTAAGTCTAGAATTGCTCATCCTCCTCAGTTTTATTGCCATGCCAATAAGCATTCTCTCAATATCTTCCTCAATGCTAATCCCAAAATATTTGTTCAATATGAGCTATGTGTCGCTATAGCGAATAGCTAACGTTAGTATAGCACAGTTCTCATATGTAAGGAACATATTCATTTTGCAGCATGTGCAAACAATCATGCAATCTAAGCCTTTCCATTAGAGTACACTCAGCAAATAACAATAAATATGTTCGTAAAATTCGAAAATCGAAATCGAATTTTGATTTAAACAGACTGTTATAAAACAAGAACACCATTAACTTCGACTGCATCGCAGTTATAATACCAGGTACATTTTATATAACATAAAAGAGTATAAAAACATCTTTGATCTAATTTTGATGGGTGGTTTGAAAAGCTAAAAGCTGCAAGCTTTTAAAGTTTTAAACTGTAGTGATCCGATCTGAATAATATGATCGAAGATTGCGGCGAGAAATGGACCTCTGCGCTTATCAAAATTCGGCTCGAGAACTTTGGACTTTATTGCAATTTCTCATCATATAGCGAAGCGATGTCGCGTGGGAAGGTCAAGCCGTTTCAGTTCTTGCACAAGCTGTATTTTGTATGTTTCCAACGCCGCCGAATCGACTCTACACAGTCTTCGTGTACACTCTCAGCTACGGCTGCTATATTTTCTTTACTGCGTGCTGGACCTGGTCTATTCGGTCGTGTATTATCCAATAATGAATGCTGGGTCTTAAGATGGGTGATGGTGTTGCGAATAGTGGGCGAAGCAGCGAAACACATTCTTTACAGAATATGAATTTACGTAATAATTTTGAACGTTTTGTAAGCGCTGTTCAAGCGTAAGTCTTTCCATGATGAAATGCCAAGCAATGCTGAACACAAATAACCAGGGGTGTTGTGGAATCTGATAGTTGTCCGAATAAGAATTGAAGCCGATAAAAAAGTAGCACGTGCCAAGAATTCAAATATTATTGGTTTCATGTCCGAAACAGAATTTGTATCGGTTTTGGGTGTCATCGAAACCAATTGAATCGGTTTTGATATCAGCCATAAAGCAAGAAGATAATCGTTAACAAATTTGAATATTGCGTTGTTATTTCTCTGTGCTGTTACACGGTGAAAAAAATGTAAGCTTAAAATTTTATTTATTTTATTATTACGAATTAATTAACTTTATTTTTATAGGGGAAACTTAAGAACAGAACACAAAATACCATAATATTCTAATTTGTGGAAAAAAGACATCATAAGAGGATTTGCAAAACGCAATAAACCGCTTATAGATTCATTACGGCAGGAATTAACGAAATCCTTAATGCTGCAGGTCCTCCACATAAAGATGCCACCGGGTGGAAAAAGGTAAATAAATAAATTTCAGTGAAAATTAAATTGCAATTAAAACAAACTTATTTTTTTGTAGATTATAACTGAGTGAAAATACGAAATTAAGAGAAAATTAGCTCACAACAAACTGCCAAACTGATACAAAAATCACGTCCTAATCCCCGTTGGTAAGCCACCTCAGCTACAAACCGCAGTGCTGCTGCCAATTGAATTACAGGTGGAATCGTCGAGGGCTGCAAATGTGCTTCTGTGATATTTAATACCATAAGAAAAGCGTCTTTATTTAGTCGATAATGTGAATCTCTTAATATTTTCCTTTTAATTTTTTAGTTTTTTTTCTTCCTTAATACAAGGAAAGTTAAAATTGTCGAGCTCATTGTAAATTTTATTAGAATTGCTTTCTTAAGATTTGTCACACTAGTAAACGTCTGGTTCGAATATTGGTTTTGCGTATGTTCGAAAATACAAAAATCCAAACAGAGTCTGTGTCACCATTGAAAATCAGAATTGGTTTGCAATTCTGACAGCTAAGCTAATCTGTCTTGGATTCCACAACACCCCTGAATAAGGTAGCTTGACACGACTCACGTGTGATCTGTTCAAAAATCAATAGCCTCCAAGTACCTCTACTTGGATCACCCGTTGTATATAACAAGACAAATGTATATACATATATTATACCCTATATGTACATAATCCGTCGTTCCTTTTTGGTTATTACAAACGTTTGAAAACTTAAGATGGTATAAAAACTATTCAGAGTTATTGGCAGTATTTAATAAGGTTTCCATAATTTAGTTACACTTTGTAGTTAGAATAATCCGATTCAGGCCAAGTAAGTATATGTTTTTTTCGATGATTTCTTGTCAAAATTTTATAAAATTACTTTCATTGAAACCATAGTCCTTATTTGCCCAAAACTGATACAGTCGACTTTCACATGCCTCACTTGAAGCGAACTTTTCACCAGCAAATTTTGTAGGCTGTAGGCCGAAATGGGTTGGTGCTAGATCCGGACCATAACAAAGAAGAAGTTTCCAGAGCTGGGACAAGCACATATTTTTTAGTATAAAATCTTAACTAAATCGCACTTATACAACGTGAGATACATACAGACATTAAAGCTATATACAAGGTCCGTTCCAAAGTAAACAGGACTATTTGAATATAGCGCCCCCTGGTGGCGCCATCTATATGTCGACTGGTGCGTTAGAATCTGCTATCTTTATCGATTGTCCAGTGAGAATTTCGTGACATTTCATGGATTGTAAACGAAGTTATTGCGTTGTAAGTGTCAGTACTTTGTGTGTTATCGGGTGTTGTCGGTGCGAAAATGAGCTTCGAACAACGAGCCAACATTAAATTTTGTTTTAAAATTTGCTAAAAAAAATCAAAATTCGTGATTACCGAAAATTTCATCGAAACTGTGCGTGAATTTATCAAAAATCAGCCGAAATCACGGTTTGTTCCGCACAAATTGATTGACGACCAAAAATTGCTCAGAATCCAACATTCGAAGGACATCATTGTGACCGATTATTTGACCAAACATCACATTTTAACCATTAACCACTCCCCGTATTCACCTGATATGGCACCGTGCGACTTCTTCTTCTTCGGAAAAATGCATTTACCCGTGAAAGGAAAGCGTTATGCAGAGGTAGAGGTCATTCAAAAGGCTTGCACCGGCATACTGGCGGCCATACCGGCCAACGAGCTAAAACACTCCTTCGACATGCTTTTGGACCGTGCAAAAAGCTGTATTGAAGCAGAGAGAGTATATTTTGGATAAAATAAATTGATTTTGCCAAAAAAAAAGCATTTGTTATGTTTTTTTTAAGTCCTGTTTACTTTGAAACGCATCTTGTATTAGTAATGGATTTGTTTTTATTGTACACAATATAACTTACAAAATTTTTGAGTGAAGTAGAGTTGTTAGGTAGATAATGTTAACTTAGCCAAGAATGATTAGAACAAAATGTATTCATAATCTCTTCAATAGTTTCCTTCCTTCACGGTATTCACAAATTAACGGAAGCGCCAGTGAATCCTATTTTTCAAACTACTGAAACCCAAAGTTCAACTAAGCAGGAATAAGGCCGTCGATTTGCAAGGGGTTATAGCAACACTGTAATGAGTTAAAATAATCTAGCTCCAGCCAAATCGTTGATAGCGTAAGTTTATGATTTTTGCGTAAATATACATACATATCTGTATCTTTAGTGGGCGCAAAGTCTGCTTACAACTGCTGAAGTGATTACGCAGCCAAACATGAGTTCAATTTTTTATGTAAGATATTCGAAAAACGGGAGGTTTGTGAGATCAAAGTTTTGCCTTGAGCCCTGAAGCATTGAAGATGACAAAGAGCGCATAGCGACGTAGTTAAGTGGTTAAGAGTTATGTCCATTTCCGGATTTTCATCAAAACTTTTCGTGGTTATAATTTCTGATATGTGGAAGAGCATAAATCACGTCCGTTCGTCTGTATAAGGCTAAATAGATTCCCAGTTTTTGAGATATCGATCTACTTGACATTATAACCTTGATAGATTTGAACTTTTATGTACACCACTATAAGACACTCTCGAAGCAATTTCACTTCTTTTCAAAGGTGACCTTCAAAAATCGCCTACCTTTCAAATGCTTTATACAAATCAGATTTTTTTTAATTCCTCTAAAATCTAGACGCACTATTCAATTACTGCTCTTCCTTAATAAGTATTTAATATGCGTCAGCAGCGTCAAACAATACCAGGAATTGAAGGAAGAAGAAGGAAAAATTTAATGCGAACAATTTATTTTATTTCCTTTAACTACGCAACATCAACATTCACTTATGACGGTAATCACTTCCGTACAGCTTGAATTAGCGAAAACGGCGAGGTATTTATTTTTATAACTGTTTATATTTTCAATGCAGGATACAAACAGAGTTGCACTACAAATACAGGTATGAGCTTAGAAACAGCAATATTTAGGTGAATCTAACGGCAATGAAATATTTGTTTAGTCAATATTGACATAGCGAGCGGAAAGGTGACTGCTGGCTGGTTTAACCGTTATTGTTGCTATATGAGAAATAGCAGTACAGTTACTATGCACATATTTGTTGGCATTAGTGGGAGCGACTGTTGCGTGGGATATTTATGCGTTGGCTAAGTGCAGTTGCAACCATAAAGTTTATGGAACTATGGCAATGGTGAATGGGAAACTTAGTATATGTGGCTGTGTATATATAAGTTGGTAGTAATATGCGAAAATATAATGAAGTTCTTGTTGACAATTTACAATAAGGTAGGTATTCAAGATAATGTATAAAAATTTGTTGATATATACTATTTTTATTCACTATAAAATATTTGTGGTTTTTGGAGTATGTTGATATGTACGTCCTTTGGCTTTAATAAGACGGCGCGACACGAAAATATCAATTTATTGAAGGAAACCTTTTGAGATTTAGAGTGATTTAACACCGCTGGACTTTTTTTGTGTGATGAATTCAAGTCGCCGTTTACATAGATAAGACCGAGACTATTGACGACTTGGAAAAGAATATTCGGCTTCTATTGCTGACATACGGTCCCAAATACAGGAAAAAGTGGTCGGAAATTGTGCCTCTCGGCTGAAATTTATTCGAGCTAGCTAAAGAGGGTATACCACAGCGGAACAAGCTTAGTCAAATATAGTATATCCGTCTGTCTGCCTACATAATTGTAATTAAATTCCCCGGGTGAATGATATTTCAAAACAAGTAAGGAAGGGCTAAGTTCGGGTGTCACCGAACATTTTATACTCTCGCATGATAAAGTGATAAATCGAGATTTCATTATCCGTCGTTTACATATTTTTCAAATACCTTATTTGTGTAAAGTTTTATTCCGCTATCATCATTGGTTCCTAATGTATGTATATATATATTATACAGAGAAGGCATCAGATGGAATTCAAAATAGCGTTATATTGGAAGAAGGCGTGGTTGTGAACCGATTTCACCCATATTTTGTACATGTCATCAGGGTGTTAAGAAAATATTACATACCGAATTTCAATGAAATCGGTCTAGTAGTTCCCGAGATATGGGTTTTGGTCCATAAGTGGGCGACGCCACGCCTATTTTCAATTTTTAAAAAAGCCTGGGTGCAGCTTCCTTCTGCCATTTCTTCCATAAAATTTAGTGTTTCTGACGTTTTTTGTTAGTCGGTTAACGCACTTTTAGTGATTTTCAACATAACCTTTGTATGGGAGGTGGGCGATGTTATTATCCGATTTCTTCCATTTTTGAACTGTATATGGAAATGCCTGAAGGAAACGAATCTGTAGAGTTCGGTTGACATAGCAATAGTAGTTTCCGAGATATGTACAAAAAACTTAGTAGGGGCGGGGCCACTCCCACATTTCCAAAAAATTACGTCCAAATATGTCCGTTCTCTAATGCGATCCTTTGTGCCAAATTTCACTTTAATATCTTTATTTATGGCTTAGTTATGACACTTTATAGGTTTTCGGTTTTCGCCATTTTGTGGGCGTGGCAGTGGGCCGATTTTGCCCATCTTCGAATTTAACCTTCTTATGGAATCAAGAAATACGTGTACCAAGTTTCATCATTATATCTCAATTTTTACTCACAGCTTGCACGGACGGACAGACGGACGGACGGACAGACAGACATCCGGATTTCAACTCTACTCGTCACCCTGATCACTTTGGTATATATAACCCTATATCTGACTCTTTTAGTTTTAGGACTTACAAACAACCGTTATGCGAACAAAACTATAATACTCTCCTTAGCAACTTTGTTGCGAGAGTATAAAAATGTATTTAGCTAGCTTAGCAAGACTGTTAGACTTACTTTGTGAAATATAAGCGCGATCTGCCAACCAGTTGCTTAAGTCGGTACAGCTCAGTAGTGCGTTCCGATTTTTATAATGGATAAAAATACAAACAAAGAATTTGTCTCAAATTTTGTATTTCTAAACAAATTTCGTGTGAGGAATCATTGCGAACATCGGAAAAGGATTACAGTGATACAGTTTTATTAAAAGCACAAGCCTACGAGTC
The DNA here is from genome assembly GCF_024586455.1 of Bactrocera neohumeralis. Lineage (NCBI taxonomy): Eukaryota > Metazoa > Arthropoda > Insecta > Diptera > Tephritidae > Bactrocera > Bactrocera neohumeralis. Next base: position 46,186,824 of record NC_065923.1, read on the forward strand.
GTACAAAGTCTTCAAAGTCAGTCGAAAGATCGTTGAAGACATGTTTCGTTCTGGACAGCCTTCGACCGGTTCAACTGATCAAAATATTAAAAGAAGTGAAGGATATGATGCTTGAATAACGTCAGGCAACTGTTAAAGAGATGCCAAGAGAGCCCAACATCATTCGAGAGTCCGTTTAAAGATAGTTTGATATGCAAATAAGTTAACAATTTTCGGAATAGAGAAAAAACGAGCTGAAACCAAAAAACCACGCCAAAACCGCTCAAAAATCATGGTGAGGTTTATTGTTTTTTCGATATTCGTGGTTTGGTGTATCATGATTTTTTTCCGGAGGGGCAGATGATCAATAAGGAGTTCCATTTGGTCATATTGAGGCGTTTTCGTGAGAACACGGCCGGAATTGTGGCAGAAAAATTCATAAATTTTACACGATGATGATGCACCGTTGCATCGAGCCACGATTGTGACCGCATTTAAAGCCAAAAACGCAATGAATACCATCGATCAACCACGGTATTCACCTGATTTGGCTCCGTGTGATATTTTCTTGTTCCCCAAACTGAAATTACTGCTCCATTGAACCCGTTTTCAGTCGTTCGAAAAGATAAAACGAAATTCGAAAAATATGAAAAATGTCTCGAGAACTGGAACAATTGTTGACATGAGTGTATTACATCAGGATTACTTTGAAGGCGACAAAATAAATATTGATGAATAATTAAATATTTTGCAAAATTTCTGAGTACTTTTTTGTCACAATGTATTCTGTACGCTTATCGAAAATATTGGGATCGGAAGGCTAAATTTTTTGAAATTAGAGGTTTGATTGAAAATTAAGATACTTTGAGACGACTTGATATACAAGTTCCTTGGCAATGTTATTCGAAAATACGTCAAAAGTTATGTTTTGATGGATGAAAGTGTCAAATGTTGTTCTATTGATGTTCAAAATTGGATGTATATCAGAGACCTAGGTTTGATGTACATACAATGGAATAAGAATATGAAGCTAACTCAGTAAGCCCAAACATTATTTTGTTATCCTCACAGTGAACTTGAATTAGAACTCAGCCACCATGATGAAAGGCTTACGATACTATGTAAGTAATGGTAAACAATCTCTTCCAGATAACCCCATTTGAATACTAGCTTATATGATTTCCATCACCTAAAATATCGAAACTAAAATGTGAAAAAAGCTTATATATACAAGTATGTATGAGATATCATAATAAACCGTTATGGCTGTAGATACTTATTCTGATTTATAATCCTATATATGTAGCTTTTTGCTCAGAATTGATGAAATAAATTTCTTTTAACCGTAATAAAATAATTGTCGTCTCTCACTGACTTTCGCAAGTAATTTACAAAAATTTTAAGGTTATCTAAAGTTCGTCCGTTAGCTCTCTCTTACAAAGATTTGTTAGAACAGGATTATTAAGTTTGCCTAGAAGTTTGTAATATACAGAAGGAAACGTTGGAGATTCTGTAAAGTACATACATACATTAGAGCGGCTGCGATCTTTTTTCTATAAAATCGCGTACGCGGCAAATGTTAAACGGATCTTTCTGAACAACTTTTCCCAGGAGAATATGGGTCTAAAACAGGTTTCGAATATCAAATTGCATTAGAATATCAAATTGCATCTATTTAACAAATTTCGTTAGCATATCTCAAAAAATTGCGAACAAATTTTTATGATCCCTAAAAACGAGGTGCGTCGAGGTATACAAATTGATCGATCAAAATGCAGCTTTTGTATGGGAAACTTCTATTCGCAGAGATATCTTCACGAAATTTGGTATAGATTGTTTTTAGAGGCAAGTGTACAATCTCCGAAGAAATTGTTGTTGAAAGACAAAAATCAAGATAAAAATCTTTATAATTGCAATTGTGAAGGATATTATTACTGCTTTCATGGCGCCGAAATTAACTTCTTTTCGTTGTAATTAAAAAAAAATGTTTTTGCTTTCTTTGTGTTTTTTTGGCTTAATAATCTGGAAGCCATCTCAACTAGTTATGTGTAAAAATCATTAATCTTAATTTCAGACATTAAAACTTTTGTACTTTAGAGTGCAGAAATATATTAGTAGAAGAACGATAGTAGTTCTCCAAGCCTGCAATTGTAAACGGTCCAAAAATTACTTGTCCAAAAACGGATAGGTGCGTCGATTGACGAAAACAGCTTTTGTATGAATATTTTTAGATATAATTTAATAATATTGAAATGCTACAAAAATAGGATGAATGCAAAAATGTATATGCATAATTTGTTTTTTTTTTAATAACGCCAAATACATATGTAAAAATATTATTAATGGGTTTTAAGTGGATAATTTTAATTTTTATTGGACAGGTACTTACATTTTAGGAAGTTTAATAAAGCTAAAGGATGAATAAAATGTACTGCTTTAATTAAGGAATTACATGGGCTTACGGGGTTACGGGTTTGTCCTAAATTTTCATGTTGATCCGAGTAATAGTTTCGGAGATGGAGAACTTGTTCGCTCAAAACGCATTTTTTCTCGAAACTGTGTTTTAGAAGTCGATTGGCAAGATTTTTCGAGAACTATTTAAAAAAAATGTCACGAAATTTTCATTTCTTTGTAAAAATGTCTGCCAAAAATCCAATTTTCAGTTTTTTTCCTTCGCCCAAGTTCTAAGTTAAGATTTTAACTAAAATACATATTTTTTAACTTTAGAAGATCCTATAGATGGAGTTATACTGCCAACGCGGGCGCATTTTTTTTTTCGAGGATTCACCGGAAATGGGGTCGCAATGGCCGAGTTTAAAATATTTTTTTCGAAAAATATCAAAATTTCTTTGTTAATAGTGTTTGTTTGTAACAATTAAAAATTCTAATAAATTAATACATTTTGTTGTTATGAGAAAAAAATTGTTGAAAAAAGACTATTTTTACCCGAGGAAACCCATATAATCTCTTTACTTATATTACTTTTTAGTTGTTTGGAAAACTTATTTTAGTTTTTATAAAATATTATTAATTATATTTCAGTATCACATTTTTATATAATATTTGAAAAAGAAATATTTTTTTTTTATATTTCTTTAAGGATAAATCCCACTTAGTGCTTTCTACATGTTCCATCAAGTAATTTACTTTGTTTTTTCAGCAGATCTAGTGATGCAACGGGAAAGTGAAATTATAAGAGCGTTGCAACTTTATATACATTAACACAGTGATATCACGTAACACATATGTGTATGTGTATATACAAACATATATGTATATGTATATAAGCATCTAAGTAAACAATTTGCTTCAACACTGCACAACTTTGTATGATTTTTCACAGCTTCTTTTCATAAGCAAAAAGTCGATTTGCTCAAAATGAGATAATCTTAATATTTATTCTAATCTTTTTAATCACCAAAAACCACTTTCACTAATTGCAGATGCAGAGCGAAAGATACAATTCGTTTTTTATGTCATTTGCAATGTATTTTTCTCTCCTTTACTTTTTCTTCGCTCATATGGTGTACTTTGCAGCTTCGAATATTCAATATGCAATATGCACTGTGTCTACATAACTGTGTGTATATATGTATGTATGTGTGCGTATGTCAAATTTTGCATTTTCATAAGCGGATGCTTCGTACGCTGCTCATTTTGCCTAGCGTGCGATTCCCACAGCTGCTTTCATCTTTCGTCCTTCGCTTGCACTTCACAACACACCGACACATGCACATACATGTGTATGTGTGTGCATCACTGTAATCACAACACCAACACAAACAAGTAATTTATATATTTTTTTTACGTTTCTCTACTCTACTCCTTTTGCGCTGCTTCTTCATTAAATTAATGCTTTTCATTTAGTTAAAATATTTAATTTAATTATTTATTTACATTCTTTTCTTGTGTTGCTTTTCTTTTCCAATCGAGATTTTCACAATTTGAACTTATCCCAGCAATTTGTCTCACATTAAATTCAATAAAAAAATATAATTTTCTTTGACTTGAAGCTGGCTGGCAAAAAATGTTGTATACATTTTACAAGAGCAACGCAGAGACTAGCCGAAAATGTTGTGCATTGCCAACGACGATAACGACGACGTCGACGAGCCAAACAGCTCCCACGAACGCAATCAACGAGCGCGCATACGAGCCAATTTGCAGCGACGACGAGCTAACCGCTTGTATGGAGCAGACACAGAAGCAGTGGAGAAAACTGAGGTGATTTTTGGCTTTGCTGCGATTTTGATTGTTGTTGTGGTGGCTGTGAGCACTGCTAAAGCGTTAAGTAGTGCGCACAGTGGGCCATTTTTGTGTGATGCAGTTAACTTTGATATACAAAGTAAAAAAAAAAAAACAAGAAATTGATACAGACGTGAATATAATTTTTGAATGCCATTATACATAGGGAGGTAGGAATATTAATTTTAGGTTAGGCTTCCTTCTGCTTAATTATTGATTGTGCCTTGAAAAAACTTCTGACAAAGTACACTGCTCGTTTCTTGTTAAGCCATCTTTCCAATAACGTAAAAGCTACGAAAATATGTTGCATCTACAAGCGGAAAATTTTTTCTCATAACAGGTATTTGTTTGATTGGTTATTGCTTGCGGATGGAGAACCTTGAGAAGACCTATTTCTTCCAATACTAAAATTAGCGGAATGTCGACTATACTACCGAAAATGGTCGAGTTATAAAATTTTGGTAAGGGATATTGAAATCTCGAATTTTTTTTTGACATTTTTTATAGTGACCGAAAAGATGCCAAGGACGAAGGGCTTACAAATGGAATTCACGGGTTTTTATCAGGTTTGTATTACTTAATTACCAGTGCCTTAAGTTCTCCCAGTCGATGAAATGTTTTGTTATGATATGTGCTTCCCAAGGGCTTGTATGTAGTATTTTTCTGTGTTTTAAGAAAATAACATATCCTAATAAAGATCATCCTTTAAACATTTCTATTATTAGACTATCCAAAATGACAATATTTCAAATGGTTGGTAAAGCCTATTACAGCCATGCGAGCTGGATAAAAGAAACTTATAATTTTCGCGGTTTTTTGAAGCCACGAAAGATTGGGATTTTTTTATTTTCGGTGCTAATTTTACCTACTTAAGTCCAGAGAATTCTATTATTTGATAAGAGACTTTATTATCGATCAAGACTCTAATATCGATCAAGAGATTAGCCGTGCCACCTGGTCATAGTTTATCTCCAGTTTTTTGATTTTTGTTGACCCTTTTTTCTCTATATCTGGATATCGATGAAAGTAATTTGAGAAATTAATTATTCAAATACATTCTGGCTCTGACAATATTCTTAGACCGAAATGAGAAAATAATCAGTATGGGAAAATCTTATTTGGGATAAGCTGTTATCTAATTAGAGCTTGTATTACTTTTGTTCTCTTTCATGGTATTTTAATTCAACAAAAGGTTATGTTAGGTTAATATGGTAGGCCAATGAGCCACGCATAGGTCGGTCTTGGTCCTTTGCGATACCAGATTAAGTTCAGTTACTAGATCCATGAGGAGAAGTCATGCTTTGGGATGCCTGAGTGAATTTTAACAGGCTCTGTGACCTCACTATCGACACCTCACACAAATTGTATTTCATTGTACTGACCTTCTTCGATAAACAGAAAGCTTTATAAGTTGAATGCAGTTATCGATTGCCGACTAAGTCTCTAGTATTACGACGTGACAACAGGAGTCTGGGCCATATTTAATGAAGTGATGGTCATATCCGCCTCCTTACTTGCACCGTCAAGAGTGTGAGTCGTCCTTCAATATAAAAATAAGTTCTACATATGTCGACTTTTAGTTCAGTGAACTTTAATATTAAGTTTTTCATTACAGGGGTGCACCCTCCGTTGTTATATCTGAGAATTAGAAGTATGATGTGGTGTACTAGGAAGCGAATAGAGGAATGTATTGAAGGCTATGCGGAAAAATACTAAACCGACTGTCTCGAGGAGTGGAAAAAGCGTTGGAAAGAAATTGTCGGATTGGGATTACTTTGAAGTGGGAAGAATAAATAGAGAATTTACATTTTATAAACAAATTCATCTTCCCAAGTGACATCGCTTCGCTCTATGGGCTCTTGAAAAGTTCCAAAAAGATCCACGTTTTCGAGACAAATTGACAATTTCACGCATGTCATTCGCCAGTTACCAGTCAAAATGCTCGAACGAGTCATCGAAAATTGGACTCAACGGTAGTAAATGTAAACAACTATTGCCCATTAAATTTGAAGTTTCTTTGTTATTTCTTTAAAAAAGTAAAAGCAACCTCGAAACAGATAACCATTTATAAACAAATCCACCTTACTTTTTGATAACAAAGTTGTCTAATTCTGACTAGTGTTAGTTGAAATAATGATAAGATGAGAAATAGCCCCACTGTCTGAGAGGTGCGCACCTAACAGGTCTCTCAGTGTAGGTGCGTTGTCATAGTTGTTGCTGGCATTGCTTATTTTGTTGTCATTGAGCTGTTTTTCGCATGAAAATACTGGGAAAACTACCAGTATTCGTGAGAGGAGAGCGCATAATTTTGTTGTAAGCTTTTGTTTGTTTTCGTCTGTGTTTGCTTGGCTGGTTGGTGGGTGGTTGTTTGACTTCTTATTTTGCTTGGTGATTTGGACATGTTTTTTTGTTTTTCCAGCTTTAGTCTTCAGCGCGGAATTACAAAAATTATTTGGTTGCTTTTTGCCGGCATTGTCTCGTCATTGTTCGTGTGCGTTTAACGAGTGCATTCATATACTATATAGTATGTATGTATGTACGAGTATGTAAATAAACACTTGCAGGAGAATGCAAAACAAATTCATTTAATTGTTGCTGCTCTAAACTATTTATTGCCTTAAATCTCTGAAAGAAATGTGTAGCGATCTAATTAAATCTCGAATGGACAGAGAGTAAATAAACAGACAGGAAATAAGTGTTTGAAATGGAAATGGACTATTTAGAAAAATGCAAATTAATTGTGAAAAATTAACGAAAATTAGTACAATGTTATCATGTTACTTTTTGGAACCCATGTCAATATTGGAAAATGGGAGCGGTATCGCCCTACTTTAGGCTCTTTACACATCTCAGCACTAAAAAAGTCATTTTGTTCTCATAACATTTCCCTGACATTCCTATGCTACGGGTTGAAATTGAACGAAATCGGACAACAAACACGCCTATTTCCCATAGAACACAATTATAAATCTGATTCTTTCACTTTTCATTACACAACTCTAGCTTCAACGAAGAAAAAAATGGTATAAAGCTTTGCACACATTGTTGCTTTAAGGTTAGCCTTCTCATAACTAAAAATTGTCTATGTCGGAATATAACTGTTTAAACCCCCAGATACCGAATATGTGGACCTTAATGTGTATGGTTAACTTTTTACCGAAGATATCGCTCAATCCGTGAAATATATCAATGAAACTCGAATATTTATTATTTTAGAATATTTTTCTTAAAATAGTTTGCCTATTTGTCTAAATTGTATAGAATCTTGTCAGTTATGCCCCTAGCCTTCATGTACCTAATATAAAGATTTTCAAACTTCAATTTGACTTTTTACCGCATGTAACGGTCAATATGTGAATTATCTAATCCGGAAAGAATATTTTTCCAAGAGCAGTGTATTTTTCTCTCTAAAATAGAGAAAATCGGGTGAAAATCTTCTAGCTCCCATGTAAGCAGTGAAAGGTTTTTCAAACATTCAGTGGATTTCACATTTTACATATACATATATTTGTCGATATATGGATATATCTTATTTAGAAAAATTGGATGAATACCATCCTTAGCTCCCATATATCAAATATAAGCAGTTTAAATTTCAGGTTGGTTGTGTACTTTATATTTCAGTCCATATGTAAGGTCGAGGGTTTTCTAATAAGAGTGATATGATTTCTTAAAACAACATACTAATTGTTAAGAAAATTCAAATGTTTTTATTTAATGTGAAGTGCAATCGATATAATTAAGTTCTGAATACTTGTACAGCATCATTCAAATGGCCTCCACGACTTCTTTTGCAGGAACGAATTCGCTGAGGCCAATTTTCGAGTACTTTTTCCATCAAATCCAGTCACTTGTCAACACGTTCAATATTTACTTCTAAAGCTTGAAGAGAGTCTGGGTTATTGCTGAAAACCAATGACTTCAAACAACCCCACAAGAAGTGGTGTAATAATCTCCAAACCCTTCTCACAGTAATTTGTTTGTTGCACGTGCTGTGTGGCAGGAAGCCTCGTTTTGTTGGAACCAGAAGTTGTCAAGACCAACTTCTTCCGATTGCATCTATAAAAAGTTGGTTATCATCGATCTATACCGCTCTCCAATAACGGTGTCACAAGTTTCATTTCGAAAGAAGCACGGACCGATGATTCCACAAGACCAAAAAACCACATCTCACTGTCAGTTTAGGTGAATGCAATGCTTGTTTCTCAATAATTTGTGGATTTTCTTCGCACCAGAAGTGACAGTTTTCTTTATTAATTTCACTAATAGTGTGCACAGGTGAATGATTATAACGACCTTAAAATAGAAAAAGCCGTAGCATAAACTTTACATACCCACACAGGAAGAGTCTGACGATGTGATATCACACGATCTCAGCCAATCGACGAGTCCAAAACGTGAAATTATCTGCTCATTAAAGTGTTCTCTCAGTAAATGCATTGATTCATGCGATTTGTGGAAAGTGAAACCAACCGTCGCCGAGATCACGAGCTTCAATTTCAGGCATCAAATAGTTGGTTATCATGGCGCTATAACGGTCGCCATTGAAGGTTACGTCCTCACCGGCATCATTTTTGAAGAAATATGAACCGATTCCAAAGCCACACAAACCACACTAAACAGTTTTTTTTCCTGTATGAAATGGCAACTCTTGAATCTTTTCGGGTTCCTCTTCGTCCCAAATGAGGCAGGTTTGGTTGTTTACATACTCATTGAGCCAGAAATAAGCCTCATCGCTGAACCACTGAACAATGGGTCGAAAAATCGGATCTATTTGGAGCTTTTCAAGAGCCCATAGAGCGAAGCCATATCGCTTGGGAAAGTCGAGCGGCTTCAGTTCTTGCGCATGCTGTATTTTGTATGATTTCAATTTAAGATCGTGACGTAAAATGCGCCAAGCCGTTCCATACGTCTGTCTGAGTTGCAGTGAACGGCGCCGAATCGACTCTCCACGGTCTTCGTGTACACTCTCAGCTACGGCTGCTATATTTTCTTCACTGCATGCTGGACGCGGTCGAACATTTATCCAATAATGAATGCTGGATCTCAAGATGGGTGATGGTGTTACGAAAAGTACGCTCAGAAGGCCGATTATTTTGACCATAAGTTGAGCGAAGCGCGCAAAACACGTTTTTTTTTTCAGAATGTAAATTTTTGTTATAAAATTGAACGACTTGTAAACGTTTTTCAGGTGCAAGTCTTTGTATGATGAATTGCCAAACAATACAGGTAACTGACTAATGTAGGAATTTGTAATTATTATAATGATTATAACAGCGTATGCCGAGCTCAAACTATTATAAGCTGAATTATTAGCTAGAGTGTCGACAGCGAACAGGAAGTGATCAAACAATTTTATACGGTCCCGAATTGTCAGATTATTTTTTGCTATTTATAACGATGTCTTTTAAGTAAAGCCAAGCCGTTACAAGTAATCCCTCACAAATTTATAATAACAGAACTTGTACGTACACTTTTGAAATATACTGTTATGCTGTCTACTAAGCTTCGCAACAATTTTCATGCAATAGATTTTTTTCTTGCTATTGTTGATGTGGGAATTGGTGATGAATGAAGGTGTTAAAGGTGAAGAGTGAAGTGAACAGAAGGTGAACAGAAGGCGTACACGAAGAAAACCATGGACTAGTTATTGTTATTCAGTGTGGGCTGATGTAACATTGCTATTGTTGTTGGCGTTTTTGTACAATTTGTACAGATTTGCAAAATTTATAATGTACCTGTTGGTCGAGGTGACAGATGTGACGCTTATGCAATTTGTATGCATTTGCATGCAATACAGACACACACACACATTCATATGCTTATATAGCTTGTGCACTTGCGAGCGAATATGCAACTATGCATAGCAAATGTAATTAGAATAATAAAGCTAATAATAGGGTGAAATATTTTATTGAATCGTTTCAAAGATTACATTTTTTATTGTAAAGTTGGAAGACAATTTGGTCCTGAACGCTTTTAGGAATATTAATATACTCTCGCAACAAAGTTGCTAAGGAAAGTATTATAGTTTTATTCACATAACGGTTGTTTGTAAGTCCAACTAAAAGAGTCAGATATAGGGTTATACATACCAAAGTGATCAGGGTGACGAGGAGAATTGAAATCCGGATGTCCGTCCGTCCGTGCAAGCTGTAACTTGAGTAAAAATTGAGATATCACGAAGAAACTTAGTACACGTATTTCTTGGCTCCATAAGAAGGTTAAGTTCGAAGATGGGCAAAATCGGCTCACTGCCACGCCCACAAAATGGCGAAAACCGAAATCTTATAAAGTGTCATAAATAAGCCATAAATAAAGATATTAAAGTGAAATTTGGCACAAAGGATCGCATTAGGGAGGGGCATATTTGGACGTAATTTTTTTGGAAAAGTGGGCGTGGCCCCGCTCCGTACTAAATTTTTTGTACATATCTCGGAAACTACTATAGCTATGTCAACCAAACTCTATAGAGTCGTTTCCTTCAGCCATTTCCATATACAGTTCAAAAATGGAAGAAATCGGATAATAACCACGCCCACCTCCGATACAAAGGTTATGTTGAAAATCACTAAAAGTGCGTTAACCGACTAACAAAAAACGTCAGAAACACTAAATTTTACGGAAGAAATGGCAGAAGGAAGCTGCACCCTGGTTTTTTATACTCTCGCAACAATGTTGCTAAGGAGAGTATTATAGTTTTGTTCACATAACGGTTGTTTGTAAGTCCTAAAACTAAAAGAGTCAGATATAGGGTTATATATACCAAAGTGATCAGGGTGACGAGTAGAGTCGAAATCCGGATGTCTGTCTGTCCGTCCGTCTGTCCGTCCGTCTGTCCGTCCGTCCGTCCGTGCAAGCTGTAACTTGAGTAAAAATTGAGATATCTTGATGAAACTTGGTACACGTATTTCTTGGCTCCATAAGAAGGTTAAGTTCGAAGATGGGCAAAATCGGCCCCCTGCCACGCCCACAAAATGGCGGAAACCGAAAACCTATAAAGTGTCATAACTAAGCCATAAACAAAGATATTAAAGCGAAATTTGAAACAAAGGATCGCATTAGGGAGGGGCATGTTTGGACGCAATTTTTTTGGAAAAGTGGGCGTGGCCCCGCCCCCTACTAAGTTTTTTGTACATATCTCGGAAACTACTATAGCTATGTCAACCAAACTCTACACAGTCGTTTTCTTCAGGCATTTCCATATACAGTTCAAAAATGGAAGAAATCGGATAATAACCACGCCCACCTCCCATACAAAGGTTATGTTGAAAATCACTAAAAGTGCGTTAACCGAATAACAAAAAACGTCAGAAACACTAAATTTTACGGAAGAAATTGCAGCAGGAAGCTGCATCCAGGCTTTTTTTAAAAATTGAAAATGGGCGTGGCCTCGCCCACTTATGGACCAAAAACCATATCTCAGGAACTACTTTACCGATTTCAATGAAATTCGACATGTACGAAATATAGGTGAAATCGGTTCACAACCACGCCTTCTTCCAATATAACGCTATTTTGAATTCCATCTGATGCCTTCTCTGTATAATATATACATACATTAGGAACCAATGATGATAGCGGAATAAAACTTTACAAAAATACGGTATTTGAAAAACATGTAAATGACGTATAATGAAATCTCGATTATCACTTTATCATGCGAGAGTATAAAATGTTCGGTGACACCCGAACTTAGCCCTTCCTTACTTGTTTAAAATTGAAAATGGGCGTGGCGTCGCCCACTTATGGACCAAAAACCATATCTCAGGAACTACTCCACCGAATTCAATGAAATTCGATATATAATATTTTCTTAACACCCTGATGACATGTACGAAATATGGGTGAAATCGGTCACAACCACGCCTTCTTCCAATATAACGCTATTATGAATTCCATCTGATGCCTTCTCTGTATAATATATACATTAGGAACCAATGATGATAGCGGAATAAAACTTTACACAAATACGGTATTTGAAAAATATGGAAATGACGGATAATGAAATCTCGATTATCACTTTATCATGGGAGAGTATAAAATGTTCGGTGACACCCGAACTTAGCCCTTCCTTACTTGTTAATCATAAATTGGTACACCTCAAATGCACTATACGTGCAAAGTTTCATCCTGATATAATGGTTCCTTCTTAATTTGTAAACGTGTTAGAAGGCGGAACCAAGCGCACTTTTTCGAAATTTTTTTGCCCAAAGGCGTCCCTTGCTAGTGCGATTCCTATTTAGAGTTTTTATACCAGTGTTCATTTACTGCTTAAATATTGCACATTTTCGTCTAATTTTGTGGCAATGACAGTGGTCCGATTAAGTCTATCTACAAACTCATACTTTCTTTTTTGTCATGGAACCCGCCTAACAAGTTTCACCAAGATATATCAACTTTACTCAAGTTACAGCTTGCACGGTCGGACGTACAGAAAGACAGTCACCCGAATTTCATCTCGTCTCGTCATCTTGAACATTTATATATCGGGTATTTTTTAAAGCTGTGATAACTTTTTTTAAAAAAAAACGCATAAAATTTGCAAAATCTCATCGGTTCTTTATTTGAAACGTTAGATTTTCATGACATTTACTTTTTGAAGATAATTTCATTTAAATGTTGACTCATGTGGTTTCAACAAGATGGCGCTACATGCCACACAGCTCGCGATTCTATGGCCATTTTGAGGGAAAACTTCGGAGAACAATTCATCTCAAGAAATGGACCCGTAAGTTGGCCACCAAGATCATGCGATTTAACGCCTTTAGACTATTTTTTGTGGGGCTACGTCAAGTCACAGAAGACGTCAAGTTGCACAGAAATAAGCCAGCAACTATTCCAGCTTTGGAAGACAACATTTCCGAAGAAATTCGGGCTATTCCGGCCGAAATGCTCCAAAAAGTTGCCCAAAATTGGACTTTCAGAATGGACCACTTAAGACGCAGCCGCGGTCAACATTTAAATGAAATTATCTTCAAAAAGTAAATGTCATGAACCAATCTAACGTTTCAAATAAAGAACCAATGAGATTTTGCAAATTTTATGCGTTTTTTTTTTTCAAAAAAGTTATCAAGCTCGTTAAAAAATATATATATGTACATAACCCTAAATCTATCTTGATTAGATTTAGATGATACATGGAACCGTTGGGTGAAAAGCTTACAAAAGGGTGAAGCGAACACCGGAGCAGGTTACTTCTATGGCAATTGTCTCACAGAACGTAGCTTCAAACTAAAGAACTAAAATTGATTTTGTTAGACCGACGTTGTCGGAAAATCAGCTGGCACTAAGTAGGCTTTGATTTCTCTCTACCAGTGTTACCAGTATGTATTATTAAAAATCGAGAAAAAACCTTAGGATCGACTGTAGCAACGCTGTAAAATCTTTAAAAGATGTAGTGTGTATAGCATAATATGGTATAAAAAGATTTTTATCTTTGTTTTGAACGATCAGTTTGTTCGAAGGTTTGAGCGCTACCTTGTACAATAATAACACTGTGGAACATTTTTGGGATTATAAATTAAGTCAAGATTTTTATCATTTTTTTTGTTTTAAATTTTTTCCTTATCTTGATGTTTTTTCGCTTGTTAACGAAGTAGTTTAACATAAGCGAACCACTATTATCTATTTTTCCAATCCATTAGACGGTTGTAGCTTGATTTTACACAATAGTAATTGTTAAAATACCTTGTCAAATAAATCAAGTTTTCATACTAGAACAAGTATTTGATAGTTCGGTTTGTACAGCAGCTATATGCTATAGTGATCCGATATCGGTAATTCCGACAAATGAGCAGAATAAGACTTTGCAAATTTCAAATCGAATCTTAACAAGTAAGGAAGGTTTAAGCTCGGGTGCAACCGAACATTTTCTACTCTTGCAACTAGCAAGAATCAGAGCCGGGGAAATTCTTTAAGGTGTAAAACCAATCATATAGAGTAAAGTCAGTCGGAAAATGTATCTATTTTAGGCACAAAGAGGAAAAGTGTTATGAGTAAAATACCCTCTTTTTCTTTTCATTCAGATAACTCACATATTGTCCGATATACGCTGTGCAAAGTCACTCGGAAGTTCAAAAATCTGTATATTAGATACATATGTGGGAGCTAAGGGAAGTATTGGTCCGATTCAACCCATTTTTGACATACAGACATACGCCTTAATTTCAGTTATATATATCACACATTGCCCGACATTTTCGATCAAAAGTCAACTATAGGTAGCGAAGTCTAAATATTTGGTATTTGCTAGCTTGATCAGTTTTTATTGGATTTAAACAATTTTTGATCATAAGATGGCACACACAAAAGACATTATTGGTGCAAAGTTTTATCCCGTTATATGAATTGTTTCTTGATTTGTGTACTGGAAACTGAACGAAACAAGTGGAATTTAAAATTGTGCTATGTGGGAAGTAGGCGTGGTTGTTGTCCGATTTGGTCTATTTTCACATTGTGACATAAGAATGTAAGAAGAATGCCACTAAATTTAGTCGAGTAGACGGGGAGTGAGCAGGGTTATCCTCCGATTTCATCCATTTTTAAACTTTGGTTGTTGTAGCTTAAGCGATTTAAAAGATTTGTACATAAAACTTGTTAGAGGGCGGTGCCGAGCCCACTTTTTCAGCTCACAGGTGCCCCTTGCTACATCGATTCTCTGTACCAAATTATAGCTTTATATCTTAATTTAATGCTTAGTTATGTTAACACATGTTTTAAGTATCAGAGAAGCTGCAATCACAACAGAAAGCGGAACGATTTTATACTCGACTTGCACTCCTGCTATCTGAGAGCACTCATCAAGAACTCGGTATAAAGGAACTCGGTAAAGGAACTGTGGGAAACTCCTTACGTACAGCTGCAACCGAAACCATTGGTTTCCGGAAAACGCTATAGAACAGCTGATACGACCAGGAGTGCCGTGTCGCAGCGGAGAGAAAACAGACTGCCTTCCTCGCAACGTTACGATCGACCACAACATGTGCGGGATGTGATAGATATCGAGAGTTGAAGAGGGAAGCGAGACGCATTTACAGACAGAAACAGAAAGAAGCCGAAATGCGTGAGTATGAAGAGTTTGATAAGCTGGCCAACAGGGGCAATGCTCGAAAATTCGAAAAAATGCGGCGGCTTACAGAAGGTTTCAAGACCGGAGCATACTCTTGTAGAACACCTAAAGATGATCTAGTGACCGATGCCCAGAGCATACTTAAATTAAGGAGCGAACAGTTCTCCAGCCTGCTCAATGGCAGTGAACGTACAACGCCAGGAGAAGGCGAACCCGATTTCCCAGTCAATGACGATGGAGCAGACGTTCCATTACCTGACCATTAAGAAGTTCAAATAGCAATTACCCGTCTGAAGAACAACAAAGCAGCGGGGGCGATGGATTACCGGCCGAGCTATTCAAGCACGGCGGCGAAGAACTGATAAGGAGCATACATCAGCTGCTTAGTAAAATATGGTCTGAGGAAATCATCCCCAACAATTGGAATTTAAGTGTGCTCTGTCCAATGCGCAAAAAGGGAGACTCCACAATCTACGCCAACTACCGTGGGATAAGCCTCCTTAACATCGCGTATAAGGTTCTATCTAGTGTATTGTGTGAAAGATTAAAGCTGATGGTGGGACAAACTGACAGGACCTCATCAGTGTGGCTTTCGACTTGGCAAATCAATAACTGACCAGATATTCACCATACGCCAAATTTTGGAAAAGACCCGTGAAAGGAGAATCAACACACACCTCTTCGTCGATTTCAAAGCTGCTTTCGACAGCTTCGAAAAGAAGCTGCCTTTCTGCCGCGATGTCTGAATTTGGTATCCCCGCAAAACTGATACGGCTGTGTAAACTGACGTTGAGCAACACCAAAAGCTCCGTCAGGATCGGGAAGGACCTCTCCGAGCCGTTCGATATCAAACGAGGTTTCAGACAAGGCGACTCCCTATCGTGCGACTTCTTCAATCTGCTGCTGGAGAAAATAATTCGAGCTGCAGAACTTAATCGAGCAGGTACAATCTTTTATAAGAGTGTACAGCTGCTGGCGTATGCCGATGATATTGATATCATCGGCCTCAACACCCGCGCCGTTAGTTCTGCTTTTTCCAGACTGGACAAGGAAGCAAAGCAAATGGGTCTGGCAGTGAACGAGGGCAAGACGAAATATCTCCTATCATCAAACAAACAGTCGTCGCACTCGCGACTTGGCACTCACAACACTGTTGACAGTCATAACTTTGAAGTTGAAGATAATTTCGTCTATCTTGGAACCAGCGTAAACACCACCAACAATGTCAGCCTAGAAATCCAACACAGAATAACTCTTGCCAACAGGTGTTACTTCGGACTGAGTAGGCAATTGAGAAGCAAAGTCCTCTCTCGACAAAGAAAAATCAAACTCTATAAGTCACTCATAATTCCCGTCCTGCCATATAGTGCAGAGTCTTGGACGATGTCAACAACGGATGAGTCGACGTTGCGAGTTTTCGAGAGAAAGGTTCTGCGAAAGATTTATGGTCCTTTGCGCATTGGCGACGGCGAATATCGCATTAGATAGAACGAAGAGCTGTATGAGATATATGACGAAATTGATATAGTTCAGCGAATTAAAAGACAGCGGTTACGCTGGCTAGGTCATGTTGTCCGAATGGACGAAAACACTCCAGCTCTGAAAGTATTCGACGCTGTACCCGCCGGGGGAAGCAGAGGAAGAGGAAGACCTCCACTCCGTTGGAAGGACCAAGTGGAGAAGGACCTGGCTTTGCTTGGAATATCCAATTGGCGCCACGTAGCGAAAAGAAGAAGCGACTGGCGCGCTGTTGTTAACTCGGCTATAATCGCGTAAGCGGTGTCTACGCCAATTAAGAAGAAGAAGAATTAAGGACATCTTTATCAACGTAGAAAAATAATTTTTTTTTAAATATAATTTACCCGGCGAATTTAATTATAATTGGACTAAATCGATTTTTATATATATTTTTATAGATTCCATAACGTTTCGTTCAAGTGTTACAAACTTTTTGGTGAACTTAATATACCCTGTTCAGAGCATAAAACATATCATGAAAATACATTCACGATTCATATTGCAACACCTTAATTAGTTTGAAACTAGTCCGTACCATATTAATTCATATCCTTAAGCTAAAGTGTATATATTAAGAGCCGGCATTATAACATTTAACAAGCGAATTTTAAAGGGTAATACAGATACATAGTCATCATTACCAACGCAATCGCTGAGAAGACGCAGAATTTCAGCTCGGTAAGCTGATGTTGCCGCTCGAACGCCCTCGGGGTATTAAACAATTGAAATGTGCCAACAAGCAGATAGTAATCGTAGATAATGTAATTGCTACAACAAAGTACAACAAAAATAAAGATTTTGCTTGGCATCTTCAATTGCAATTATTTACTACTCCACTTAAACGACTCGGGTTGCGCTGGTTGATTGCATTTTCAATGAAGCATAAAATTTCAGTTGTTCAAATCGTTTTAAAATAAATCAACGGAGATCAAATGAACTATTTTATGATGCAGACTTATATTTACATACAACCGTACTGCGATTGCAATTTTTGTACATCTTACAGTAAAGATACACACAAGTTTACTGGCGATTAGTGTGATTTATTTTGATCGGTGCGGTTTAAGGTTATCTTTATTTTTGGAAATAGGGAAAAGTCAAACGGAGACCTGTCTGGCGAATAAGGGTGCTAGGGTATGGTTGCAGTATTTTCTTTTCATTAAAGTTAAAGAAAACAAGTAAGGAAGGGCTAAGTTCGGGTGTCACCGAACATTTTTACTCTCGCATGATAAAGTGATAATCGAGATTTCATTATACGTCATTTACATATTTTTCAAATACCGTATTTTTGTAAAGTTTTATGATCATCATTGGTTCCTAAAGTACATATGTACTCGTATTATACAGAAAAGGCATCAGATGGAATTCAAAATAGCGTTATATTGGAAGAGGGCGTGGTTGTGAACCGATTTCACCCATATTTCGTACATGTCATCAGGGTGTTAAGAAAATATTATATATCGAATTTCATTGAAATCGGTGGAGTAGTTCCTGAGTTATGGTTTTTGGTCCATAAGTGGGCGGCGCCACCCATTTTCAATTTTAAAAAAAGGGCTGGGTGTAGCTTCCTTCTGCCATTTCTTCCGTAAAGTTTTGTGTTTCTGACGTTGTTTGTTAGTCGGTTAACGCACTTTTAGTGATTTTCAACATAACCTTTGTATGGGAGGTGGGCGTGGTTATTATCCGATTTCTTCCATTTTTGAACTGTATATGGAAATGCCTGAAAAAAACGACTCTGTAGAGTTTGGTAGACATAAAAACTTAGTAGGGGGCTTGGGGCCACGCCCACTTTTCCAAAAAAATGCGTCCAATATGCCTAATCGATTTTGCCCATCTTCGAACTTAACCTTCTTATTCGTGTACCAAGTTTCATTTGATATCTCAATTTTTACTCAAGTTACAGCTTGCACGGACGGACGGACAGACGGACGGACAGAGTGGACAGACGGACGGACAGACGGACGGACAGACGGAAAATTTCGACTCTACTCGTCACCCTGATCTTTGGTATATATAACCCTATATCTGACTCTTTTAGTTTTAGGACTTACAAACAACCGTTATGTGAACAAAACAACTTTGTTGCGAGAGTATAAAAATATAGCCGAAAATTGTATCTCTTTTTTATAAATTCACACAAGATAAATCCTTTCATAAACCCTACCGATGATGTGAAAATGAATGAAATCGGACTATGACCTCGCTCAATACCCATATAATTGTGTGTGAAAATTGGACGATGGCGTGACACCGCACAGTGTATCATTTTGTCTAAAATGTATAAAATTGGGCGAAAACTTAACCTAGCCCCCATATAACCATGAATAGAGTTTTCGAACATCCGGCTGACTTTACTCCATATGATTAGTGATTGTATGTGAGGTAACTTAATGAAACCCAAGGATTTTTTTTAGTATGAGGCATAGTATGTGTTACAGGCAAAAATAGATAAAATCGGCAATACCACTCCTAACTCCCATATTTTCCTGAATGAATTTCTTGGACTTTGATTCTTGCAAGTTGCAAGAGTATGTAATGTTGGATTATACCCGAACTTAGTCCTTTCTTCCTTTTTTTTATACTCTCGCAACAAAGTTGCTAAGGAGAGTATTATAGTTTTGTTCACATAACGGTTGTTTGTAAGTCCTAAAACTAAAAGAGTCAGATATAGGGTTATATATACCAAAGTGATCAGGGTGACGAGTAGAGTTGAAATCCGGATGTCTGTCTGTCTGTCCGTCCGTCCGTGCAAGCTGTAACTTGAGTAAAAATTGAGATATCATGAACTTGGCTCCGTAGAAGAAGATTAAGTTCGAAGATGGGCAAAATCGGCCCACTGCCACGCCCACAAAATGGCGAAAACCGAAAACCTATAAAGTGTCATAACTAAGCCATAAATAAAGATATTAAAGTGAAATTTGGCACAAAGGATCGCATTAGGGAGGGGCATATTGGGAGTATTTTTTTTGGAAAAGTGGGCGTGGCCCCGCCCCCTACTAAGTTTTTTGTACATATCTCGGAAACTATTATAGCTATGTATGTCGTTTCCTTCAGGCATTTCCATATACAGTTCAAAAATGGAAGAAATCGGATAATAACCACGCCCACCTCCCATACAAAGGTTATGTTGAAAATCACATGTCAGAAACACTAAATTTTACGGAAGAAATGGCAGAAGGAAGCTGCAACCAGGCTTTTTTTTAAATTTGAAAATGGGCGTGGCGTCGCCCACTTATGGACCAATACCATATCTCAGGAATTACTAATCTAATCAATTTTACAGCAAAATAAAAAAAATATGTTAATGACGGATAATGAAATCTCGATTATCACTTTATCATGCGAGAGTATAAAATGTTTGGTGGCACCCGAACTTAGCCCTTCCTTACTTGTTAATTTTAAAATTCCTGTTATTTTTGAACACACCTCCTAATAAGTAACTGAATGCGTTGATGATAGAAGGCTGAAAATGTCCATTGCGCTGCGGGCTCCAACACTAGAATAATTGGTGAGAGTGTAGAAGAAGGAAGAGTGCCTATATAGCATGGAGATTACACGAATAACCAATAGAATTAAATGCTTCGACAGCAAGTACTAGGCAATCGTGTTTTGAGGTATGGAGAAAGCGTTGTCTTAACTTGCCGGTAAAATACATAACAGACATTATTCTTAAAATATAATTAAAAATTTGTTGCAAAGTCAGCTTGTTTGTTGAAAACCAATTTTATGCTTTTTAATTCATGATACGTATTCTTAGGTTAGTTAATCTGGTGGACAATAACCCACGCATAGACCATTTCGGTTCTTTGCGATATTAGATGGAGTTCAGTTGCTAAGTCCGAGAAAAGTAGTCATCATTTAGGATGCCAGCTCTTGATGCGAATGTTAACAGGCTCTACGGCCTCACTATCGATACTTCGTCCAGTGTATCATACCGTGGAGACTCCAGATGTTTACAGCATAGTCTTGCCAATGCGGGAAAAGTGCAAAAGAGATGCTCCATTGTTTCCCTGTTGCCCTGCTGTAGACATTTCCAGTAGTTTGTCGATCTGCCAGCCCCATCCTGCGGACGTATGTCGCCACCGTACAGTGACCATTTAGTATTCCCTTGATGTTTCCACAGTCTCTTCTATTGAGTACCAATAGGAATATTGTTTTGCAGTTTTGCACCCAGGTAGCTCGTTCCATCGGATTTTGATTTTCTTTACCATGCTTCTGTGGGGAAACCTATGATCCCGATGTTGAACACGTTTTCTATGTTTATTTTGAACCAGTTGAAAAGGGGGATCATATAGTTGGTTTTTGCCAAACCGCCATTACCCACCGAACCATGCCCGAAGGTTCTATATGTAAATTCTCCTGCAGTCAGTAGTCGTTCCACCGATTTTGCTGCGATGTTTTTAGCAAAACGGTCTACAGGTGGCAGGTTTGGTACCAGTTCAAGACGCCGTTGGAGTTGTTTTTAAAGCTCTCGAAAGCATAGCGCAGGCTGCATACGTATTCTTAAATTTCACATAATTTTTAAGAGCTAAACGAACTCTTGAATAAAAACTTTATGTCATAGTAATGTCTCTACCTTTTTATACTGTACCCTGAACAGGGTAAATTTAGTTTTAACTAGAAGTTTGTAACACCCAGTTGTCAAAGACCCTATAAAGTATATATATAAATGATCAGTTTCGCTAGTTGGCGCTGAAGCCATGCGCGTAGTTCTGTCTTTATTCATCCGTCTGTCTGTATATATACGAACTAGTTTTCAGTTTTTAAGATATCGTTTTGAAATTTTTCAAAGTCGTTCGTGAGATATAGCGTCAAACATGGAGCAAAATAAAGAGAACAATACGGCATATTTTACAGTACTACTACGAAAACTTTCACATTAATATTAACGAAAAAATCTAAGGCAATAATATAATCTCCGAAGAAATTGTTCAGATCGGTTAACTAAGCAAATTTGTGAGTTTATGGACCCGATACAGTTTCACATTTCCACTGCACAACGATGATATATCAACGTTTTCGTTCTGGTGTAGATCTCGAAGATGCGCCACGCTCCGGAAGGCCTGTCGTCGCAATTGCGATAAAATCGCTGAATTGAACATAGTTCTAAAGAGAATGCATAGTAGCAGCCGTAGCATCGGTCAAGAGCTGGGCATGAGTCATCAAAAATACATTTCAATTTCAATAACAAAAAAAAAGAAATTCCATAAAAATACTGCAAGACTTTTTTGACAACCCATTATGTAGGTTTATATTTTTAATTATGTCATTTATGGTGGTCTATCAATTCATTTACATAAAATTTATATTTATTATACTCTTAAAAAAATAAATTACTACTCAACCCACCCTAATGTGGCAGATTCATGTCTGTGCACTCGCATATACATAATTAAAGGATTGTGCTTGATCTTTTCCACTCAACAGCATTTACTTAAGTAAATTGCGGTAATAGCAGGGTAATTCAGGTTTATTGACGAGTGCTGGTATATAGTATATAATATAATGACTGCGTTCTCAAATATATAGCACATACCTATACGTATGTTCACTGCTTGAGAGTACCAACATACTTACACGTATCCTTAAGTGTGTCTTCCTTTACGTATCATTTACAGAAGAATTTCATGTGAATACGGGTAATAATATGAATTTCGTATGAAGTCAAAGTAAACACAAAATTATGTCATCGGTATAACCGAAATTAAAACGTTTAATATTTCATTTATTCATTTATATATATATATATTTTTTTCTTTTACTTTACATTACTTACGAGTACACTTACTTTGGCGAATTTACTGACATTTCCATTAAACTTGAATTCAGCCATTCAACAAATTCTTAAATTAAAAAAACTCACATGCTTTTGTACTTACGCATTAATTTCATTTAAAAGGTACATGATTTTACGTATATTTAAGTTAAAATGTAGATATGTTAGTACGATAATGTCAATTGTAGTAGTTGCTCTCAAATAAAATACATTTCATTTCAACTCTTTTCAATTGACTTTTCTTTCTTCTTTAACTCTTAATTTTCATTTGTTTGCTTGCTTACAGTAGTTTATTGCATAACTGACAGGAGCTCTTTCACGTGGTGAATTTTAAGCTGCTAAACTGTATGCTCGATGCTTGACACCTTGTCAAAAATAGAAGATTATAACTTAAAATTCCATTTGTTCAAAATATTTTATTTTATATAGATCTCCACCCTATAAAAAATAATATAAATGAAAAAATAATTAAAGTTAAATAAACTAATTTTTTAGTTTCTCCTGACTTTAAATTAGAGAAGGAATCAGAAATAACTTTAAAATAATTTATTTTACGTTTTAAAAAGCGTCAAAGCCTCTATGTGTAAGGGTGTGAGGGAAAGAAAGAGACAGCTAGAGATATCTCATATACAATATCTTATCCTTCTATGAGTGAAGAGCGAAAGAAAGATTTGTAGTACTAACGCTGGGTATCAGATAAAGGTGTAAACGGAGAACCGAAGAAAACGAAGAACTATGTATGTATGAACTCGGCTCTCGACACGTATAACGTTCCTTAACAAGCTTCGCTAACTAAAAGTCCTTTCAATACCTCACATTACTTTATGGAGCTGATTGTTCAAGAGGTCGTCTATCTTCGCGCTCAAATTTTGGGTATATTTAAGACGAGGGATGGCAAAAAAAACGAACGAACGAAAAATGATAATGATGTGTTTATTATTAAACTTGAATATAGAAAAAATACGTAGTATAGTTCTCGATTAATTCAGTTTCAGAACTATATAACCAATATAAGAAAATTATATTGTTTATAGACCCAGTTATGACTAGCCGGATGGAATATTTGAGAATCTGACAATATGGCATGAGTTAAAAACAAAGTGAATTCTTTCATCATGCTTTTAAGAGAGAGGAGATTACATTCTTTCCATAAATAATAACTCATACCAAATTTCGTGAAGATATATCGTTAAATGAGGGAGTTTCCCATGCAAGCATTTGATTTCGATCATTCAGTTTGTATGGCAGCTATATGCTATAGTTAATCGATCTGAACAATTTCTTCGGAGATTACATTATTGCCTTAGAAAATAATCTATACCAAATTTCGTGAATATATCTTGTCAAATGCAAAAGTTTTCCATACAAGAACTTTTTTCCGATCGTTCAGTTTGTATGGCAGCTATATGCTATAGTTAACCGGTCTGAACAATTTCTTCGGAGATTACAATTTTGCTTTAGAAAATAATCTATACCAAATTTCGTGAATATATCTTGTCAAATGCAAAAGTTTTCCATACAAGAACTTTTTTCCGATCATTCAGTTTGTATGGCAGTTATATGTTATAGTGGTCCGATATCGGCAGTTCCGACAAATGAGCAGCTTCTTGAAGAGAAAAATTTCAAAACGATATGTTATACACTGAGGGAATAGTTCGTATATATACAGACGGACGGACGAACAGACAGACAGACGGACATGGCCAAATCGACTCAGCTCAACATACTGATTATTTATATATATACTTTATACGGTCTCCGACGCTTTCTTCTGGATGTTACAAACTTCGTGGCTAACTTAATATACCCTGTTCAGGGTATAAACACTAGACGTCAATTGGTAACCGCTGAATCGGGTTTGGGACTTTACATCTCGGAAACCAACATGACTTTGAACGAATCTTTTACAGAGTGTGATTTTAGTTATGTCTAGATTAAAAATATGCAAAAATAATGTTCAAATCGCGAAGGTAGACGACTCCCTTAACAAGCGGAGATTCATTTTTGCTACTAATTTTTTAGATTTCGTAATGCTCTGTCAACAACTACTTACAATAACAATTATTTTCAAGGTTTTAATAATAACTTTCAAAAATGGAAAAGTTCGTATTATATATTTTATCACTAAGTAGAATTGTAATTTACTTTCCATTCCTATAATATTCCTAATACATCATATAGGTCGAGTAGAATACGAATAATTTTCTTTGGACGTCTGATGTCAAAAAGACATTGGCTCGCCTCCAGACGGATGGAGTTTTAGAAAAAGCTCAAGGCAAATATCGCTCGGAATGTTCGAAATTGAATGAAAATGCGCAAAGAGAGCTCATTTTGCAGTTAAGTTAGCAATGACTGCTTTAGAAGTGGGACCTTTAGGTCACTGACATCCATTGACATACATACATACATGTGTGTACATAATACGGGTACTTTACATCCCAAGTCGATTTTTATGCAACTCTCCCTGAAGTTTTAGTTTTTGTCCTAAAAACGGGTTTCAATGAAAATATATGAACATAACTGGTGATCCACTTAGATGTACTTTTTTGTGAGAACTAGAGACTATTTAATGCCTGAAATTGAAGCTCGTGATCTCGGCGACATTTGGTTTCAACAAGATGGCGCCACTTCCCACACATCGCAACAATCAATGGATTTATTGAGAGAACACTTCGGTGAGCAGATAATTTCACGTTTTGTGCCGGTCGATTGGCCATCTAGATCGTGTGATATCACACATAGACATATAATTTGTGACATGAAAATTCTTAGGTGTTGCTAATGCAGTTTGATATATTGAAGTCAAATCTGAAAACAGAATTTTTCTATCACCCACAGATACAGCTTGGTTAAAGGGTTCAAATCGTAAAATGCCCTTTGCAGTGCCAATGGTTTGGAGAGAGTATTGTGAGAGTATTGGACCAAAGTGTAAACATACGGTTAAGTACTGTAATTTACCATCAGCTTTAAGACCTGTCAAACCTGTCAAACAGAAGTCTCGACTAGCTCTCCAAATAATGTTACAGAAACCGCAAAGGAAATGACAACCGATCCTTTATTTGATTTACCAGAATGTTCAACAGTGCCGCATCTAATTTCACAGGGGGAACTTAATGACTTAGTTCGAGATCTAAGCCTTTCAAATCGTAGTCTGAACTTTTAACATTCAGACCAAAAGGTTGGAACCTTCTCCAAAGTGATGTAAATATTAATTTTTACAGAGAAAGGCAGAAAGACCTCACAAATTGCTTTCTTCAAGAAGGGAATCTAGTAAACTGTTCAGAAGTTAACCTTTGTTTAACGAAACAGAAATGATCAGAAACATTATCCACGTGATTGGCGTCTATTCATTGATTCCTCTAAACTTAGTTTAAAGGCGGTATTGGTTCATAACGGTAACAAATATCCATCTGTGCCCTTAGCTCATGCGGTTTATACAAAGGAATCATAAGAGAATATGAGAGTTCTTTTAGAGCACATTCGTTATAAACTAGGATATACGATATATTGTTGCTTCCTTTGCGAATGGGACAGCCGCACACGTCATTACAGAGAAACTTTCATTATGTACTGAAGCAGTGGCCAGTACGGCAAGCACGCACTCCGGGACAAAAAAAAAACGTTACCAGTAAACCTCTAGTTGATCCCAAAAAGGTATTCCAACCACCTTTGCATATTAAATTGGGTTTAATGAAGAATTTTGTCAAGGCAATGGACAGAAATGGAAGAGGGTTCTTGTATCTGAAACACAAATTTCCAAGAGTCAGTGAAGCAAAAATTATGGAGGCCATATTTGTGGGTCTGCCAATAAGAGAACAAATGAAAGATAAAACATTTGAGGCAATGCTCAACGAAACTGAAAGACGAGCGTGGAGTGTCTTTAAAAGCGTTGTTAAAAAATGTGAAAGCTGACAATTACAAAGATCTTGTGACTGAACTACTTACTGGCTATGAAAAAATGGGTTGCAACATGTCCCTTAAAATTCACCATCTAAATTTTTTCCCTGAAAATTTAGGGACCGTAAGTGACGAATGATATCATCAAGACATTTCTGCTATGGAGAAGCGGTACCAAGGCAAGTGGAGTGCCATTTTGCTTGCCGATTACTGCTGGACATTGTTAAGGGATACTCCAAAAACAAAATATCACCGAAAAACATCGACGGTAACATTTTAAGGTACTCTTTGGTTAATAAAATAATAAAACAATAATAAAGGGTGGGCCATATAAAATTTTAAATTTAAAAAGTCAATAAAAAAAACGGCTTGATATTTTTCAAAGGTCTAACATTTATTTAAAAGGTTGTTTTATGAAATTTATTTGTGGAAAACAATTTCGGACAAATGACCACCACGGCTGAGTTATTCGATCCACCCAATTTTGGAGTACTTTCTCGATGGTTTCAGGCCTTATGGCAGCTACAGCAGCTTGAATCTCGTACTTTAGATCTTGAATTGTTTCTGGATGGTTGGCGTAACATTTATCTTTAACAGCTCTCCACAGAAAATAGTCCAACGGAGTTAAATCGCAGCTTCTGGGAGGCCAATTTACATCACCTCTTTTGCTGATTATGCGATTTTCGAAGATAGGGCGTAAAAGATTGAGTGTAGCGTTTGCTGTATGGCACGTAGCGCCGTCCTGCTGGAACCAAATGTTGTCCAAGTCTTCCTCTTCAATTTGCTTGAAGAAAAATTCGGTTAACATTGCGCGATATCGCTCACCATTGATGGTTACGGCGGTTCCTTCTTCATTTTCGAAGAAAAATGGGCCGATGATTCCACCAGACCAAAATCCGCACCATACAGTGATTCGTGCTGGGTGCATTGGCTTCTCGACGATTACGTGCGGGTTTTCTGCGCCCCAAATGCGACAATTCTGCTTGTAACGTAACGTAACCATCGAGGTGGAAATGAGCCTCGTCCGAAAAGATGATTTTTCGGTAAAATTGAATGGGTTGAAGACTCACCACTTTGGAAAAAAGTTTTCAATATTTCCCAGTTTTCTTCTAGTGAATAGCGACCCATTTCGTAAATTTTAGACCTTTTACTGAATATCTGTCACTTTCCGAATGGTATTTGACGTTTCCAATGTCGAAATATAGATAATTCAAATTTAAAACGTTAGATGGCCCACCCGTTATATCTATCGCTGGTTTTTTAACAAAAATCATCATAGCCAAAAAAACTATAGGTGATAGAAGAAATCTGTAGCTATTTTCTGCATTTGTGGTAATTTTTACATAATAAACTCTTTGTTCTGTTCATGTCACAAAAACAAGTGTATTTTTGTTTACCAGTGTTGTTAGTTAGTCAACGAAAGACTCTGCCTCTTGGACCATAGAGACCGAGTGCGCTTAAAGTCAAATTAATTTAATATTTACTGAACAACTTTAATAAACATGAGAATGCTTATTCTCCCAAAAAAAAATTAATATCTTGGCTTAACTACCACACACATGCTAGTAGGCTTTCTCCGTAAGTTCGATTACGCTTAGCATAACTTTAATTTTGGTTCATTTAAGAAGGTGAATTTACTCATTAAAAATTAATTTTAATTGGCCACCAAATAGAGATTTCTCTTTCCTTCAAGAGTTAAAGTTCAGTTTAATTTACACTTGACATTCGTTTGTTGAATTTCAAATAAAATTTCACAAGCAGGTAAAATTAAATTGACATTCGTTAATGTTTAATTAATAGCGATTACTTTTCATCAATTAGGCGCATATAGTCGCATATTTAAAAATGTAATATTTATTGCTTCCCAAGTTGACTTTACGTGCAGACGTCTGACTCTACATACAGATAAACGCATAATTATTGTGTAGACAGCACAGATATTCCATTACAATGACTAACAATGCGACATTCTCATTGATTTCACTGCAATTTATTTGAATTTTCATTTTTATTTTTCAATATCTTATTTAAATTGTCATCTGATTTTCTGCATTCGTTAATTTCTTCTTTCATGGCATTACAAGAAAACAATTACAACAAAGCGCACAGCAAAGCATAAAGCAAATACTTTTACAATGGCACATTTTACATGTTTACAAACATTTTACTATATAATACTGGTGTGTATAAATTGCGGCTCAGAGCTATTAGTCTGATGTTTTCCTCTTCATTTCCCTTCGGTCAGCATTTACCTTTGTTTGTTTGCATTCGTGGAAGTGTAACTTGCGTTTTTTATTTTATTTTTATTTTATTTTAATTTTTAATATTATTCCGTTGCCTTTGTTCGGCTTTGCCACCATTTTCATTCTTCTGTTGTCCTTAATTACGATTAACTTAACATTACAAATACGAGTACTCTTAAATATATTTATATGTGGCTTCGTAGAATAATAATGGTTATAAAAGTAAAGTAATGAATGGCTTTTTTGCTCTTACATTATCCTTTGATTTTGCCTACCCATGCACTTAGCGCTTCTACAGTAGCGTCCATAATTATTAGCGCAGACTGAAAAACAAAAAAATCATTTCTGTTCTATGATAATTCCTAAGTATTGGGTCGTTCACTAAGCAATTTCGTTTGATGACAACAGCTGGTCTTATTGCATTTTTCGCAGCCAACTGCACATTTAACCGTTACCGTTGCATATTTAAATAGCCCCAATGGAAGTAAGGCTTGTTTAAAATAATAATTTTTTTATTTTTTTGGAATAGTTTTTGTTTGGTGCACTTTCGTAGGTGAAAGGGTAAAAAAATGGTACAAGCAAGGCGAAAATTATGGGATGAGTCGGGAGAAGATGAATGCCAAAATTGGTTTGCAAAATTTCCTTTCGGCAATTTCGATCTTGATCTCGGTATGCACCAGGTTCTGGAAGGCATCTTGAAGTGATTTGGATAAAATATAGTTGTTGGACTTTGTTCGGCTATCTCCAGACTGTATAATGAAGCGAAGAAAATGAGTCTGGTAGTGGACGAGGGCTAGACGAAATATCTCCTGTCATTAAACAAACAATCGTCGCACTCGCGTCTTGGTTCCCACGTCACTGTTGACAGTCATAACTTCGAAGTCGTAGAAAATTTCGTTTATCTTGGAACCAGAATTAGCACCAACAACAACGTCAACCTCGAAATCCAACGCAGAATAACTCTTGTCAACAGGTGCTACTTCGGACTGAGTAGGCAATTGAGTAGTACAGTCCTCTCTCGACGAATAAAGACCAAATTCTATAAGTCACTCATAATCCCCGTCCTGCCATATGGTGTAGAGGCATGGACGATGTCAACATCTGTTGAGTCAGCGTTACCAGTTTAGAGTTTAGAGAGAAAGATTCTGCGGAGGAAGAAAACACTCCATCCCTGAGAGTATTTGACGCAGTGTCCGCCGAGGGAAGCAGAGGAAGAGGAAGACCTCCAATTCGTTGGAAAGACGAGGTGGGGAAGCACCTAGCTACACTTGTAATCTCCAAACAGCGAAAAGGAAGAACGACTGGCGACTGGGATATGCTACCACACCTTCCAAGTTTGGAGAATATACTTGGGATCTTGGGACTATGACTTTTTATGGTCTCTGCAAATTTTTTTGCATGTGAGTACTTTTATTCAGCTCATATCAGCACGTCAAAAACCATATAGACCCGTTTTTTGTTACTATTATGAGCATGAAATCAATCTCCTACCCGAAAAATGACACAAGGTGTTGGAATAAAATGGAGAATATAAAATTTCATAAAATGTTTCACACAATAAAAAAAAATCGTGGTTAAATTGAATCAGAAAAAAAACGAATTTACTTAGTGAACTTGCTTCTGGTTTGCTCTCAGCAATCTTTTTCAATCGCCCTCAAGTTTTATGGCCGATTCAGTTCTTTATACTACTAAAATATGACTGTAATCAAAGCCGATACAAATACTACTTGTTTCTTGACTTTTCACATATAGGGTTGCAAAGTCAGCTCATACAAATAGAAACTAAACAACAAGCGAAAGTTTGTTTATGTTTCTGCATACTAAGAGTCTGTGGTGAGGTCTCAGGTGTAACTCAATCTGAAGTTAAAAGTCATAAAATCTTATTGTAAGCTGCTATAAATTCCAAAACATTTCACCTACTAATCGGTCAAGTTGCCAAACACGCACTGCTCCAAATGACAGCAGAATGGTTTGGAAGAGGTAAGGTAATCTCTTTCCAACTCATGAAGTACCTAAGTGGCGAAATACCACGGGCTCTTCTCCCAAGGGATAGCATTGCCAAAAAGGTTAACTTCTGTAGGAAGTTTGAAGTTACCATCATCAATAAGACAAAATGGAACGATTCCGCTTTCGAGCTACTGCTTAGGGACAGTGTCAATCTTGCTCAGCAAGGATGAAGCAGTTGGTAGGGAGAAGTATTGGCAACAACTCCTAGGCATGCGCCATGGCAAGTTATTAATGAGTGGTTGCAAGCTTAAGAAGTTTAAATTTGTAATTAACCACCCAAGGGACAAACTCAGGCTACTTGTCGCCTTCTACACTGGCCATTGTAAGCTCAAGAAGCACTTATATAAATTTTAGTACGTTATTTCTAAAAGTATAGACTATCAAAATATACAAAAAATAAAAAGAAAAAAAATAATTTTGCTTACTTATCCCTATTTAATTGCACACCACTGTACGCATTTCTATATCAGCATATTGCTGCTCATTAACAATGATACCCCGTACACCGTTACATCGTTACACAGGTAAATATTTTCCTTTTGGCGTAATTATCTTTTATCATTTTCAGTTGGCGGATGCGTCGAATGCCCAAAACGCAAAACGATTTCAAACAATGATCACACAACGAACGTTTTTCTACTAAGTATGTACATGAAAAAAGTTTTATTTTCGATATGATTGTAAGTAGAATGTATGTACTTATGTGCATTTATGCGTATATATGTATTTATAAGCAAACAATAATCAGTATGCATTATGTATTTTCAAATTAGACTAAGTACTCATGACTCTTATTATTCAAAGCAATAATTTTAGTAGTAAATTTTATGCCGTTAACGATAAATTAGTTGCATTACACATTAATAATAGTAGAAACTACAAATTCGTTCATTTTCGATAGCAGGTACTTCATTTCGTACATTACAAGCATGTATTCCTATTTGACTATTACAAACCTACGTGGTCCTTAACATTAAATCAGTTGTTCTTAAGTCATACATCATTACAAGGTCGAACGAGTTGGACCCAATGGCTACTATGTACTGTCAGAAACATCACAATGGCCGAGCAAAAATCTAAAAAAAAGTCTTGGAATTTTTTTATTTTTATTATGGATGGTAATGGGAAATCTTTTAGTCTATTTCTAACGTCAGTTGATCGGACACTGGTTAAAATTTTTCAGGCAATGAGGCGCACACTACATTCTTACGAACATATTATCAAAAGCTTTACAATAAGAGCGTCAATAATAGTATAATATAATAATAAGATATATGTCTTTTATTTTAGAAACTGTGTGAAGGGGAAAGCTATTCCTCAAACTACTCAGATTAACACCTTATCCTTATATATCCTGAGTAGATTCTAGCCTGTAAAACTCCTTGTGTCTCAGTGCTCACCTTGCCTCAATATTTTGGGAAAAAATTGCGACAGTCAATTGTCACATCCATAGACAGGGACAGGTGGTAATCGCTTGACAGCAAGCCCAAATTACAAGATGGATACAAAAGGATATTGCAACCAAGCACCCAAAGCTTTTGGCGAGTCAGAATCGATATGTGCAGCCTGGATTTTTACTGATGGAAACCGATTCAACACAAGCCAAACACACACTGCTCCAAATGACAGCGGATGAAAGAATTAAGTGGTGTAATATCAATGGTTCTTCTCTCAAGGGACATCATTACCAAAAGGATAAACTTCACCAAGAAGTTCAAGGTCGCATTTAGCAGCAAGGCTGAATGGATTGATTCCACTCTCGAGCTATTGCTTATGGGCGTCGAACGCACCAAATTCTCCATACTTATGGGAAGTTTTCCGAGCATTATTCGAGCAGAAGTCTTTGCCATAAGTCGGTGAGTAGAGATAAATCAACAACACAACTATCGCAACGAAAGTATAACCATACGTAGCGACAGTCAAGCGGCACTTAAAGCAGTCTCTGCCTATAAGATCAAATCGCTACTGGTGCAGGAGTGTAGAGAACGACTGAATAATCTAGCGGAACGTAACCAAGTGCACCTCATCTTGGTGCCGGTCACAAAGGTATAGCCAGGAATGAACTGGCTGATGAGCTCGGCCTCTCCGACTAACATGGTAGAACGCGAGGAAGGCTTCTTCGCGGTGGGACCTCATACCATACACGATCTGTTCAAACCTATTTATCTTATCTTATCTTAGTCTCCACCACGGTAGTCTTATCTTATCTTAGTCAGTTGTCCACTGCTGGACGATTTAGCAAACCCTTCCTGAAAACATATCCTGGCTTGGCAATGACTCCGAAAGGGATCGATTTCTTGCGATTCGGTTCAATTGGAATTTGGTTCATTCGGTTTTTTTCATTAACTCTTCTCATATACACCGAGCTTCTTTTTATATCCAGCCTTATTTAAATGGTACCAAACGGTTTTTGTACAATGTTTAGCTCTTGGGCAATCAAAACAGTGCTTACATGGCGGTCGGACTTGATTTCCATTATTTTATCGATATTCTCGACGACTGGTCTTCCAGAGCGTGGTGTATCTTTGACATCGGAATTACTATATCAGGTCCATATTCACATTTCAGATGCTTGGCTCCCCGATATCGAAGATAAACTGTACAATGTGTCGCATTTTCTCTTTGCTGTCTTCAATTTTTGTCGGATGCTCAAAAATGCAAAGCCAATAATGAAAAAATAGTCTGAGAGGTTTTACGAAATTTTATCTTTCTAACGTCATATATTAACTCTATCACACTTATACAACGCCTAATATCGATTACTAAGGTTATCTAAATAATATTGGATTTATTTTTACTAGACCTTATACTTATATCCTCCAATGATGGTAGGGTTTGTGGTTATTTTGTAGACCAAGGCATGTAATTAGCGCAGCTTAGCTTTTGAGTTTATATTTAAACAGATCTTATCAGAAAACCTGACACCTACTATGAAAAGGTGCTATCAATTGAGATACCTATGAGAATACATCTTTCACCAACAGTTTCTTAAATGGTTTATTAATATCATGTAGAATCTTAGGTTCAGTTAGGTTAATCTGGTAGACCAGTTTTGGTCCTTTGTGATACCAGATGGAGTTCAGTTACTAGATCTATGAGAAGTAATCATCTTTAAGAATGCCTTCAACTGAATAGAATGTCATCTGACTCTGTGGCCTCACTAACGATACATCCTCCAGTGTATCATACCGTGGGATCCTAGATGATTGAAGTGTAGTCTTGCCAATACGGGACAAGTGCACAAGAGATGCTCTATTGTTTCCCTGATATATTGCTCTAGACATTTCCTGCAGTCTTCTAGATCTGTTAGCCCATTCTGTGAGCGTGTATCGCCATCTGATCGGTTAGTACTTCGATCATCTTCCTACAGTCTTTTCCATTGAGTGGATGAGTCAACCCTATTTATTTTAACTTTGTATCTTGTTGTCATCTTTTTTGGAACATAGATTATGAAAATGATTATATTGCCTAGCCATATCAAAATGCTCACAAAATAAATGTTCTAGTAAGCAATATGGTATTCTATATCTAAGCATTTTCATGCTTAAATTAATATTGAACTTAATGAATAATAATAAGCATTGATCATCAATCACAGCGATGCCAAACTCATTTATGATGATTTTTTATGACGTCTACTAATCTAATAGTCTCATCTTTGCTAATAACAACGAGTGCTTCATCGTTCATTATGGTAGGTATGAATTAGCTTTAATAGCGCTACGATTTCCCTAATTTAGCCTGAAAATCTCTTAAAAATACGTTCCTTATATCCAAATAAATTCCATGAATGATTTAACTGAGATTTTCTAATTTATCCATAGAATTTACTACAATAACCAACAGATTATTGTACAACATACATTTAGTATATGCTCAGGTGGTTCTGTGATCTTTAGCCTAACGTAAACCGTGGTTACAGGATACCATATCAGTGTATCTTACTTATTTTTAAACTAGTGTATTATTTGAGGTTAAGAATGCATACGTAAACTACGTTTTCATAAATCACATATCACCTACACACCTTCCAACATACATATAGCTACATACGAGTTTTCATGTACTTAGTAAACTAACGGAGTTTTTTATGCGTATAACAGTATTATTCTGCGACTACAACAACTGTCCTATTTACATTTAAAAACATGTGCCACCTTCTATTAAAAACGGCTTTGCTCTATGCCGTCACTAAAATTTCCCGGTATTGAAAAGTCATAATCCTCATCGTTCTCCTCTGTCACTTCCTGCAGAGCCTGCAAATTATTTTGCTTTTTCGTATTTTCAATGCTGCGATTTCGCACGTCCACATCGCTGATAACGCGTAAACGGCGCGTCGACGAACGTGTCAGATATGAGGAGCGCGTCGTTGAGCTGCGCCGCAAGTGGCCGCGACCCAGCCACAGACGTCGGAATTCCATGCGAAACCGCGGATGTGTCGCCGCATAGAAGTATGGATCAATGCAGGCGGCAGTCTTGCAGAAGAGTGCCGGTATCATGGAACCCAGTGGGGTTAGATATTTTTGTTTGCCAAAAACGCCCATCATCGCAACGATGGAGTACGGTGTCCAGGCTAGAAACCACAAACCGATTATGCCCACCACTATGAGCGCCAATTTTTGTTCAGTCTTATTTTTGTCTTTGCTAGATTGTATACGATTAGCGGCGAACACCACTTTCAGTATGTAGAAGTAGGAGAAACAAATGATGCCGAAGGGTACACACCAAGCGGCTACAAAGAATGAGAACATAAATATGCGCGGTCCCACACCTTTGTCCAGATAATCGAAACTACAAGTGGTGAGGAAACCTTCCGGCACATACACAGATAGACCAATATCTAGCGCTGGCACAATGGAGAAGGCAAAACTGTAAATCCAAATTAGTGTGATTATATAAGCGGAACGCACTTTGGCTGTCTTGCGCAGCGGGTCGAGCGGATGTACGACTACATTGTACCGATCGAGTGCTATGGCAGTTAGAGTCCCTATTGATGCGGTGCCACTGAGACCGCCAACGAAGCCGTAAATGCGACAACCTGTCAAGAGTGAGAGAGAGAAAATGACAGAATGATTTGCATTAACATCACAATTATAATTATGTTTTCGGTTAATATATCAAATCTGTCTAATTATATGTGACCTGGTCTACGAAGAGGGAGCTAACGTGCGAAAAGTTATGACTTTTTGGATTCTATCACGTGTGAAAAAACATCTCATCTTCCATCCGAATCAACTAAAAAGTGAAAATTGATTTTTTGACACCTAAGCTCCCTTTCCGTAGACCAGGTCACATATGCATATTATATACATATATAATGTATATCTGTTATATAACTAAAAATATCTTATATACTCCATACTTACCAATATCACCAAGCGCTGGACCCTGCTTGAAATTATTAAAGATCGCAATGGGACATTTCATTAACATGAGAAGATCACTTACAGCCAAATTGATGACCAATGTGTTGGCCGGTGTGCGCAATGATTTGCAACTGAAAAAAATTTGAAAGTTGTTAAAAAATGTTATACTAATTCGTATGTTATCGTTTAAAACATAAATATCATAAACATAAGCTTTATGCTAAATTTTTTAATGGCAAGAGTGGGACACTCCTCAAGCAGCCCGACATCCTTTTATTTCCCTAATCTTTTAACATATTAGCTAGATATTAAGGGAACTATTTATAATGAGTTTCATATTGACAACTTTTTTGATTCGAAAATTTTGCAATCGTTGTAGTCATTTTGGCTTATTTCCAAACGCGGTTGGAGTGTGCTGGTTATGAAAATAACGGGTGGGCCATCTAACGTTTTAAATTTGAATTATCTATATTTTGACATTGGAAACGTCAAATACCATTCGGAAAGTGACAGATATTCAGTAAAAAGTCTAAAATTTGCGAAATGGGTCGCTATTCACTAGAAGAAAACTGGAAAACAGTTCGCAGATTGGGCAGAAGATCGTTTGACCGAGGATGGTCAATTTGACCGAAAAATCATCTTTTCGGACAAGGCTCATTTCCACCTCGATGGTTACGTTAACAAGCAGAATTGTCGCATTTGGGGCACAGAAAATCCGCACGTAATCGTCGAGAAGCCAATGCACCCAGCAAGAATCACTGTATGGTGCGGATTTTGATCTGGAGGAATCATCGGCCCATCTTTCTTTGAAAATGAAGAAGGAACCGCCGTAACCATCAATGGTGAGCGATATCGCGCAATGTTAACCGAATTTTTCTTCAAGCAAATGGAAGAGGAAGACTTGGACAACATTTGGTTCCAGCAGGACGGCGCTATGTGCCATACAGCAAACGCTACACTCAATCTTTTACGCCCTATCCTCGAAAATCGCATAATCAGCAAAAGAGGTGATGTGAATTGGCCTCCGAGAAGCTGCGATTTAACTCCGTTGGAGTATTTTCTGTGGAAAGCTGTTAAAGATAAATGTTACGCCAACCATCCAGAAACAATTCAAGATCTAAAGTACGAGATTCAAGCTGCTGTAGCTGCCATAAGGCCTGAAACCATCGAGAAAGTACTCCAAAATTGGGTGGGTCGGATAAGCTACTGAAAACTCAGCCGTGGTGGTCATTTATCCGAATTGACCTTTGAAAAATATCAAGCCGTTTTTTTTATTGACTTTTTAAATTTAAAATTTTATATGTCCCACCCGTTATTAGAAATGAAATTTGGTTCAAATAATTCAGTGCATTTGAAAATTTGATACCGTGACCGGTCATATAATATATAATATACATATGTATATATTAAGTTTGCCCCGAAGGTTTTAGCGCTCAGAAAGAAGAAAGAAGATACTAGAAACTATATTTTACTAAAAGTACAATGTTATTGGTGTAAGTAGATGATATTGACAAGCGCAGTCTCTTTTATCCCGGAAAATGAGACGAATGAGAATGGTCTTGTGGTGATTGAGGGCAAGACAAAGAACCTGGAGGCCACACTCCAAGATTGTTCGCATCTGGGAAATTATTTCACTGTTGGCAGTTATTTTAAAAGTTGAAGACTTATTATATTATATTATATGTTATCAAGAGCAGAATAACTCTTGGCAACTGGTGCTACTGTGGGCTCGGTATGCAATTTAAAAGCAGATCCCTCTCTCGATGAACAAAAATTATGATCCATAAGTTTCACATTATTCCCGTCCCGCGAAAACATGGACGTTGACGAATTGAGATGAGAAAGCACTTGGAGCATTCGAGAGAAGAAATATTTGCAAGAGCTTTGAAACCGTCTCCGTGAACAATGTACTTATATCGAAGAAGATTGAACCACGAACTCTATGAGCTCTACGGCGGCATGGATAGGTATATTTAAGAGCATACAAATCCAATTAATGCGTTTCGTTCGCAAAAGAGGTGATGCTCCAGTGAAAAGCTCTTTCGATTCGAGACCCATGGATGGACAACGGAAGCAGGACGCCTACACATCAAATGGACCAAGTGCGACAACGATGGGATGCAGCTACAACGGGGAGATGGACCCACAGGCTAATAAAAAGTGTACAAGCAGGGTTAGATAGAAAACATGGAGAAACAGATTTCTACATAACGCAGTTTTTGACGGGGCACGGTGTGTTAGAGAGTATCTCTACAAATATGGCCATGACGACGGGACGAATTGTTCTGCGACAACAGCGGATGAGAAGGAGAGAACCGATCTATAGAAATTGACAACGGAACGAGTGACACTGGATAATTTAGTGCGGTTAATGACTGAATCGATAGCGTGAGAGCGTGGTGTACTATAGTTCTAAAAGATCTAAGAAGAAAAGTGTGGTAACGCAGCGAAATGAGAATAATGAATGAGGAGTAAACCAGAATGGCGTGACTGACGAGCCGAATGGTTACGCTTGGCTTGGCAATGTCGATGAAGTTGAGGCTTTAGGATGTATTGTCTTAGTCACTGTTGCAGCGACCAATATGAATCGTGCATACCGTCCGGAAAAATGATGGTATCTTTCGAAGATTCCCCCTTCAAACTCAAAAAAAAGTGCATAGCGACATGACTGCACATGGGATGTGCGACTCAAAGGATAAAGGCAACTGGCGAAGTTTTGTGTTCTCGGCGCAGATATCTCTGTACTTGATTAAAAAAAAATGAAAAAAATATATTTTGTCTTTATTCATAATATAGAATACCAACTATTTTTAGTTCTCAAATGCGAGTATATATGTAGTATCAAAGTGTTATAACAATATTCGGCATCGACTGACCTACTCCGTTTAATCGTCACTAGAAACCTGCGATGGGTTCACACGCTAAAATACTATAAGAGAAAATATAGAGGTTTTAGATAATTTATAACACACATATATGGTACTAACTCTTAGTTGCTAAATAAGTATTATACTTGTACTTTCAGAGGTAACGAGGTATTCCAAAAATATTATTTATTTTAACTCAGAGTCTACATTCGGGCTCTACTTGGAAATTTAAGAAATTCTACACACCGCAATGCGCCACCTTCTACAAAGTAATCCTCCTAGAGATGCTATAAATTTTACAATTGACCTCTAATGTCAGTTCTGTTTTGACATTTGTGTAGTAAACACATGCGAAATACACGTACAAGGTCTGTCGCAAAAGAAACAGGACTGTTAAAAAAAAACAACAAAAAATTAATATTTTTCAAAAGTTATATTTTTTTATTCAAAGCTTTGTGCTTTTGTGCTTTGATACAGCGTTTAGCCCGGTCAATTAGCATTTCAAATGAGTGTTTAAGGTAATTTTTCAGAATGCTCTTGAGAGTATCGGTCGTCGCCTTTTGGATAGCTGAAATGTCCTAAGACGAACTCTCGGTGTACAATACCCTCGGAATCGTAAAAACAAATCAGCATTGTCTTTATTTTTGACTTTTGAAGACGACCGACTTCTGATCGTCACAGAGGTCCTCACGACCTTCTTGAAATCGCTTAAACCACTCATGCACATTACTACGGGATAGGCACTGATCACCATAAACTTTTTTATCATTTGAAATGTTTCAGTAAACGTTTTCCCAAGTTTAAAACAAAATTTAATATTTGCTCTTTGTTCAAAATGCATTTTACGACCGATGACCAAAAGCTGCTGTCACTTTTTGATCGATAACATCGATTGTAGTTATCCAATTGTCTTAAAATTTTACGAAATGTCAACAAGAGATCAAACTTTTTATTTCATATACCCACTAATAGATGGCGCCATCAGAAACAGTTATATTTAAAAAGTTCTGTTTCTTTTGCGACAGACCTTGTAAATAAACAATGGTACGCTACACTGCTCCAGAATGCGGGTTATTGGTGACTATTTATTTGATTTTGATTAACTTTGTTATATGTGGATAATGCAGAGTTTCTACCCAATAGCCAATACATGTTTCTGAATTTTATTTCTAATTCTTCTTTTTTCTTTTTGACATGTGCACTCCATCTAAGTTTTGTGTCCAGGATCATGCCTAGGTATTTCGCAGTATTGTGATATGGTATTTGCACATCGTTTAACTACAGAGGCATCTAGCATTGTTGTATGTGAAATCAATGTCTACTGATTTAGTCTCGTTTAATTTTATTCGCCATTTAGCTGTCCATTCAAATATTTTGTTTAAATGTTCCTGCAATCTTGCAATTGATGCAGTCTGTGTTTTTTGCCGACAGACAGAATCGCAGTATCATCTGCAAATGTTGCTGTAATACAATTGTCGTCATGTGGTAGATCGCACGTATAGAGTAGGTAAAGGATGGGTCCTAACACACTACCCTGAGGAACACCAGCCTTTATTTCCTTTAAACCAAGTACATATCTCAATGTTTAATTCGAAAAAAAAAACGATCCGAAAGGTATGATTTTAAAATATTGTAATATTTTTTTGGTAAAAGCATTTTAATTTTGTTTAGAAGCCCGCCATGGCAAACTTTATTAAAGGCTTTAGACACGTCGAGGAAAACGGCGGAGCAAAATTTTTTTCTTCAAAGGCATTTTCAATGACTCGAGTTAGCCAATGTATTGTACTTGGTCAATAGTGGAGTGATTTTTTCGAAAGCCAAGCAGCTTCCTCTCTTCAATTATGTTGTTAATACGCCCAGCAAGCAGTTTTTCCAAAAGTTTGAGAGTATTGGTAGGAGAGATATGGGCTGATACGAAGTAATTTCATGCGCTGGCTTACCAGGTTTATTGCACATAATCACCTCTGCAGTTTTCCAATAAATAGATACATATGTATTGATTATAGTAGCATTCATTATAGCAGTAATCTTAGATTTAACGTTGTGAGGAAGCTGTTTTAGTATTTCACTGGTAATAAGGTCAAACTCAGGCGATTTTTTAGACTTCAGGTTTTTTATTTCTGCACATACCTCATCGTTAGTTATTAGAGGAATTTCGGTATAATTCTCGTAAGTATGAGGTTCCATTTCTGCTGCATTGGATGTGTCATATGGTTTGAAAAGACCTTCAAAGTATGCCGAAAAAACATTTGCTTTCTCTAAATCGCTCTTGGCCCATGACTGGTCTGCTTTTCTGATTGGATGATGCTGAGTTACGGGTCGAGAAAAATTTTTTGTACACTTCCAAGGTGAATAATCATTCTTATGGTCGTTAGATAAACTTTTCAGATAATAGCTGAGACTGCCTTTATTTTATTGGTAAGTTTTTTCACAATTTTTTAAGACAACTTTTGTCAGATGGGGATCTTGTTTGTTGCCACGAGATGCTGCCAGGCGTGGCAGACCCTGGAGTAGCCGTTCTGCAGAGAATATTGCTGCTGTTGCCGAGGATGTCATGGAAGCGCCTTCGACA
The DNA here is from genome assembly GCF_024586455.1 of Bactrocera neohumeralis. Lineage (NCBI taxonomy): Eukaryota > Metazoa > Arthropoda > Insecta > Diptera > Tephritidae > Bactrocera > Bactrocera neohumeralis. Next base: position 46,228,365 of record NC_065923.1, read on the forward strand.
TCGACGAGACGACGTGCCACGCAAATGGGTATCAGTCGACGATGTTTACACCGAATTTTGGTAGCCTGATTTGACCGCTCCAGACTTCTTTGTGGGGGGCCTTTTGAAGTCGCAGGTTTATGTCAACAAGCCTCAGACTCTTGCAGCTCTTAAAGACAATATCCGTCAAGAATGTGAGAACCTATCGCCGGAAGTTCTGCCCAAAGTGATGGAAAATGCCATAAAAAGGGCTCAAATGACAATCAACTGTTGCGGCGGTCATTTACATGATATCATTTGCTCGACTTGATGTAAAAAAATTTAAAAGAACAAATAAAAATAATCCACAAGCAGATTCAAAGTTTTTAATTTTTTAAAAAAATTACAGCCAAAAAACATCGGAAGGTTATTTTTGCGCCACCTTGAATTTATCCTTCGCTCATTCATATTCTCCCTGCAAGTCAAAGCTGAGCAAGAGTAAATAGCTGAAACCACATGTGAGATATTACTTTCACATACCGTACACATGTATATACCATTGATATTCATATTAAAGGGAAATATGCAGCTAATAACATGGAAACAGTTATAGTCAGTTATATAGTCTATTTTGTGGGTAATGTCAACCAATGCAAAGTGAAATGTTAAGGCTTGATGTGCAAGTTTGTATTTGAAGTAATTAAGATAGAACAAAAGCTTAGAATTCTCAGAATACGACATCAGTGACATGTAATAGGTCACTGTCAGGTTTAATATGAATATGATAATATGTTTGAAAGAGTTTCTTGGCATGAATTTCATTGAATGAGTCAATAATTATTTACTAGATTATCGGTCAGTCATTAAGAAATGGAAACTGTCAACAGTTTGCATTCTAGAAAAAACGTTTTGCTAAATTTTTCAAGCCAAATTTTTGGTATATCATCTGATCAGCAGGCTGAGGAGAGAAAACCCAACCGAACAATACGTGCCAGCGCTTACTTACTAAGATCAAGTCAGGCTAATCCGAGTCAATTTTGAACAAATGGTAGGGGTTTAGACTTTCATATTTTGAAAGTTTAGACTTTAAAAAACATGACCTTGGAAGGATTTTTCAAAATTCGACTTATTTTGGGAGATATAGCCGATTTTGTGACGTGGCGTCCGTGTTCTATAGAATTGTCTCCTAAACTTTAACCCTCATCGAGACCAACGGGTCTGGCCAGGCATATTTTGTTTTTAAATGTTATTTAAATATATTTAGAGTGTAGCAAACGACTTGCGCTTCCAGGTAGCTTCCTAGAATTTTATTGTCTATAGAATTCAGAAAAAAAATTCAAGGATATCGTATCGAAAAGGACGAAAAAAGGATATTATAATATTACACCTTAGTCGAGACCAATGGTGCTTGGCTAACATATAATTACTGTGAAAATACGCATATTTCGCGCGAGTTCTCATCTTGTTTTTTATTATTCTGTTCGCTTTGGTTATAATAATAAGTGATGAAGTGGAATATGTGTATAATACACGATTACGTTCTAGAAACATCAGTGCAGATTTTTATGATCGCTTAACATCAGCATTGGTAAATGACATTCAAAATGAAAATAATGATGTTGTGCGTAAAGAAGTGGATCCATTCGAAAGTGATGACGATGATAGAGATGTCGATTATGTGCCATTTGAAGATGCATCGGATATTGAAAATGAAATCGAAATCGAGCCGAATGAAATATTAGATAGCGACGAAGAGGAAGTAATCGATGGTGTAGAAGAAGAAGAGCGTGAAACTCCAGCTGCTACTGAAACTTCTTACTACGGTAAAGATGGGACAGAATGGAAAAAAGAGCCTAATGAAGCAATTCGTACTCGTGCACACAATATTATGCGCTTTAGGCCTGGACCGAAGCAACAAAACTCGGTTCCCATTGAGGTATTCAAACAGTTTTTTATTACCAATATTTCATTCATTATCATCAGTCAAACAAATCGTTATGGAAGAGACCAATTTGCAAAATGGAATGCAGAAAATCTAACCTCAAAACCTAAAGCTTGGATGGATTTCACTAGCACCGAACTTGATGCATTTATTGACATTCGCACAATAATATGCAGTTTACACCACTTTTGTGTCAAACAGATGCGGCGATGTCACTCAAACGATTCAAGTTATTGACGCGGTATATCCGTTTCGATGATGGCCGCACACGTTCATTCCGACTACAATCTGATAAGGCCGCCGCAATTCGCGATATATAGAATTTTTTTAATGAAAACCTCGCCAGAAACTATGAGCCGCATGAAAATCTAACGATTGATGAGCAATTGTTTCCGTATCGTGGGCAAGACAAAGTTTACGCAATTCTTACTATCAGTGAAAATCTGGTGGGCATGTGACTCACAAACAAAATACTCATTGCAAGGTATATTGTACACGGGGAAAAAGGATGGCGGAGAGCGTGAAGTAACCAAGGAGAAAATGTATTGCTCAAACTTAGATGACAACTTTTTCACAACACTGACAGGAGCCAAACGATTGGCTACCATTGGACTTGCTTTCGTTGGTACTATTCGCGCCAATAAGAAGTGTTTACCCGAAGAATAGAAAAAAAATCCATCTGTCCGTCTGTTGCTTTCTACTCTTTTCGGGTTTCACGATAATCTCGTTTCGATTTGTAGCTATGTTCCGAAAAAGAACAAGGCAGTCAATTTGATTTCAACCCTACACTACACAAAGGATTGTGAAGGTGAAGCCAAAAAAGCGGAAGCAATTTTATTTTATAATTCAACAAAGGCCGGCGTTGACTGCATGAATCAGATGGTTACCCATTTCACTACAAAACGGCCAACGAAACGGAGGACATTTTGCAACTTGTTGGATGTGATGGGATTGGCTGCTTTCGTAGTTTGCAAAGAAACCGACCATCTAGATAAAAAGGATGCACGACGCACTTTTCTTTACAATTTATCGAGAACATTGGCAACGCCTAATATCGAAAATCGTATGAACAATCCCAATGTCATCAAACATCTATATTGTCGTTTGGCTTTTGAATCCTTTTTCGGTCGTTCACTCAACATCTCATCACGATTAGTAGCTTCAACATCAAAAGGTGCTGACACACTCGAGGTTTCCTTATAGGTTCTACGAACTTTTTGGCAACCTAAATCTTTTGTTTCTTAATTTATTAATTTCAATATTAGCAGGTCATATTTGGCATCCCTTTTTATGTCAAAACATTTGTATATTGTGCAAACGACAGCAAATATGCCATTGTCAACCGTAACATTACCTACATACATATGTATGTACATATGTGTATTGCATATTCAGCACTTTATCAAATCTGGTCCGTAAGCATTCAGTTTGGTAGATGCACATAACTGTCACATCTTCACGTCGACGTTTCATAGTCATGCCTCATTAAATCCCTTACACACATAGTGGTGACATTTTATTCTCTCTGGCTATTAAGGTGTGACTAGCATGTATGGTATGCTTTCGAGAAGAACTGAACAGTGTTTGCAAGTCAACTTGCATAATTTGCCAGGAAAAGACTTTACTATTCAGCTGCCTGATTGCTTTGGAAGGAGATATCCAAATGCTACGCTCAGTCATCGCTCAGCTTATCGGCTTGAAAAGGCCAAGTTAAGATTTTACTACACAAATAACTGGCTTGTGGATTGCAAAGGTATCTTTCACAGAAAACTTAAATATGATTTAGAGAGAGAGTTAAGCTGAAGCCAACTTATCACTATTCGAACGTAAAGAATGTTCATATGTATTATGTATATAGTACAAGTATATAATTAGTCATGAAATGGATTAAAGATGAATGAAATTGAACTAGTCCGAAAAACATTACATTTTGTACTAATTACAAGACTATTTGTTAATAAGAATAACATAACGATAAGTTCACATCGCATTATCAGAGAACGTCTTTAGAATCAGGGAATCAGTAAACGTATCGGCCCAGGCCACAAGGGAGTTCAGGGAAATGAAACTACTGATGATACATACAACGAAGTTTGCGGAAGGGCAGACAAGTCCATCAGGGCGAAATGGAATGCCTTAAGTACATGCAGGATCACCAAGATCTCATTCCAATGCCACTTCGGAAAACTCGCTTGCTTCTTTCTTATACGACTTATACGGTCTCGAAGGAACTGAACCTCCATTTACCGTTATTAAAGACCAGTAGGTCTATGTATGGTGTGATAGTTGGCCAGTATAACCTAGCTTAACCTTTATTAAAAAGATTTTATCATGTCAGGACATTCACCTGACATTTTTATGTTACACTGTGAAAATAGGCGAAATCGGATTACAGCCTAGCCAACTTCCCATATAACAAAAAATTTTAAATTCCATCTGATTCTTTCCTTTCGAGTGCAAATCAAGAAGCAATTAATATAACGGAATAAAATTTGCAATATTGCCTTTAGAGTATGCTACCTTGTGGTAAAAATTGTCCAAATTGTTTAAGACCATAGGTAACGAATACGTGGACCCCGGTATCCATAGTTGACTTCTGACCGAAATATCGGTGAATGTATGGGATGTACAATAGAAATTTACAAAAAACCCTTTTCAGATAATAGTGACCCTGTGTATTAAAAATGAGTTGAATGAGGTCAAAACTTCGCTGAGTCCACATATACCTATTCTAAAGGTTTTCGCACGTGACTTTGTACCGCATATATCGACCAATATGTGAGTTATCTTAATAAAATTGAGAGAGCGTCTTTTTCTTATAACGGTACAGGTTTGTACTTAGAATGAATAAAATCGGGTGAAAACTCGCCACGGACCCCATACAACTAACAGGCATTATGTACCTAAAAGTATTTCCCTGGCTTTAATATTTTCAAGCTGCAAGAATATGAAAAGTTCGGTTATACCCGGTTGTACTTGTTATTCAATAAAGTTTCCGGCGAGACGATACTCTAACATAGTGGTCGTCCAACTTGTCGATTTTATAATAGGCCTCAGTAAAACTGATTAACTCGCCTTGCCATAAATTTTCTTTGACGTGCATTTAATTGAGGTTTGAGAGCAGAAAAAAGTCACCTCCTGGGAATACAGAGATCAATTTAAGCAATTTTTGCTCCCGCTTTCATTGATTTGTGATAGGTGGTACCAGGCTCGGGTGGTTTCTAGATGGCACAGAGTTTTCGCATACACATTCATGATTAATATGTGTAATGTGAGTGTTATTTAATACCTTCGAAGTATCACCGATAATCGATCAATCCTTTCCCTCCCCATTTACTTTCTTTTATGGTTTCTTCGAAACTCTATTCTTGGACGTTCAGTGGGAACAGCCTCTTCTTTCTGAATGTTTGTCACACGATATTGTTTTTACGAAATTCTGTTTCTTGAAGGTCTAACTAAAGGTATGTATACAGTGAATCAAAAAAATTTTGGCACACTTTGATTTTCTAAAGAAAGATAGTTCAAAAGCAACAAAAATTAATCTCATTCAATTATTTTTGTACATAGTGTAACTGGTAGAAACAAAATAAAATTCAATCGAAAATATACCGTCACATTCAACCCCCACTCCCCCCAAATCTAGAAAAAAATTCAGAAACAGCGAAAAACACATCAAAAAAGTATTGGCACACATCATGTTTTTTGCATATTCCTCTTTAAGTTGACTTCCTTTGATCCCGTTGTTGGTGACTTCTGTTAGATATTGCATATTAATGAATAATTAGAGCAATTGACTTTAAGTAATGTGTTGCTTGCCTTGACATATGTACTACAGATTGAGCAAAATAGGTCGCGGAAAAGAGATAACCGTTGAAGTGCGGAAACTCATTTTGAATCTGTACCTGGAAAAAAAATCATTGCGCGAAATAGGACAAATTGTCAATAAGTCATTTTCCAGTGTAAGGCATGTAATAAACCATTACATAAACAGCGGAAAAATAGAAAGCAATTACAGATCTGGGAGGCCAAAAACTTTTTCTGATCGGGAGGAACGATCCATTGTTGGCGCAGTGGCAAAAGACCCAAAAATTTCGGCTGTAAAATTTAGTGAAAAAATGCAGGAACAATTGGGGAAAACATTTTGCTCACAGACAGTCCGAAATACCCTGCATAAGGCCGGTTATCATGGTCGTGTACCTCAACGAAAGCCTCTCATTTCAAAAGCTAACAAAAAAAAGAGGTTGGATTTCGCTAAAGCTCACCTACACCAACCTGAAACTTTTTGGAAAAACGTGATTTTTAGCGATGAATCCAAATTCAATTTATTTGGATCAGATGGGTCTCAAAAAATATGGCGAAAGCCCAACATGGAGCTCCGAGAAAATAACATCTTAAAAACAATCAAGCATGGCGGCGGAAACGTAATGGTGTGGGGGTGTATAGCGGCAAGTAGAGTTGGGAATCTTGTTTTATAGACGAAAAAATGGATAAGCTTCTTTATTTAAGCCTTTTGAAGAACAATTTGCTTCCGAGCGTAACTAAATTGGGCTTAAATTGAGAGAAATGGCAGTTCCAGCAAGACAATGATCCCAAATACACTTCGCGTTTGGTTCAAGAGTGGTTAATTTATAACTGCAAGCAGCTGAAAACACCTCCACAATCCCCTGATCTCAATCCCATTGAGCATATTTGACATTTGCTTGAAAAAAATTCGCATTTTTAAGGTATTCTTTCGAAGTTATTTGGTGACTTCGAAAGTATACCTTAAAAATGCTCTGAAGGAAAAATGGAAAACTATCACCAGTCGGGAGACTTCCCATTTGGTCGCAAGTATGCAAAGGCGTTTGCAAGCGATTATTAAAGCCAAGGGAGGTGCAACAAAATATTAAACATTTGTGTTACCCGACTAACAAAAAACGTCAGAAACACTAAATTTTGTCAATTTGGCCTGGAACCAAAAAACCATATCTCAGGAACTACTTTTTCATCTTTTGTGTTGCCATTTTTATATTTTGCGCCAATACTTTTTAGATATGATATGACTCTTTTCCAATATTTTCTTAATAATTTCCTGCTTGTATGAACTCTTTATTTTTAATTTTTGTATATGTATGTATTAACATTATTTAAACAAATATGTCTGTGTTTTGTTTGGCATGTTCAGTTAATTAAAAGTTATATTGAAGCAAAGTGGAAAAGCTGAGGTGTGCCAAAACTTTTTTGATTAACTGTATGTCTTAACTCATAAACGTTGCTATATCTCAATAGGGAAGTTTCTACTAAGTTTACTATTATTATTATTTTCCCTACTTAATTGTTTTTTCTTAGGATATAATATTATTTGTGGGAAATAACGCACTCGGTTTGAATAGATTAGTTGCAAACACGGTGGTACGCTGCAGGGTACTTTACGTATGTAAGTACATATGTACATATGTATATACATGTGTGCACCTAGACTTACCGTACGAACATAAATATGACCAGTGAATTGCCAAGACAACCGATGCTTGATATGATGATATAAATTATGGCCATAATATAGTAGGTGCGTGTGCTTGGCGGTTCGAATTGCAACCAAAATGGGTTTATTCTCTCTATATATGAAACATCATAGTCGCCATGGTAACGTCTTAGCGCAGGATAAGCAGAGCTGCAATTGTAAAGAAAGTAATCAAATTAAAGCTGTTGTTGTAAGTAAGATTTCGGTATGAATTCATATGTTTCGACTGAAAGATTCGTACTAGGGTGGTAACGCGTGGCACGAAAGTTGTTTTCTATGTCCGGGCTTTTTTAAAAGCACGAGTCACTGCTGCTGCCAAAAGGTCACAAATTAAAAAAATAGAGACTTTTACATATCTGTTAGTATGTATAAATAACGCAAAACTAACATTCTTTAGTTTCGGCTATGTGGCTGGTTCGCCGAAGGCAAGACTTCTGAGATGTTTCACATCAGTCTTGCAAAGGCTGGACAAGTGAAGAAAATTTACTACTGATGACGATTACATTTTTTTAATATTGGTCGCATGTGGAGATCAATTCAAAATAACTAGTGGTGACAGGTCTCATTTCGAACAATTTTGCCGCAGAACGTGATTTCGATAAATTTGAAGATCGATTAAAAAATGAGTGAAAGGTTAAATCAAAACTCAATATTTTGTAGACCAATTTTTTATGTTTTTGTGTGACAGAAATATAGCTCAATTAATCCCGTAGAATGTTAGCATAAATAATTTTCGAATTGAAAAATCCCACTAGTGTAGACTTTAATTTTATGCTCTAGAAGAATATGTAATGTCAAAAATCTTATTTTAAACGATTCATATCAAAAGATATGATATTCTTAATGAAATCAGTTTTTTACGCATTATTTATATGGGCAACTTTGAATGCTCAAAGACGCCTTTCACAACTAAGCAAAATTTTTCTCTTCAATTTGTAAACCTATATTTGGTATACTAGCGTATTTTTCCATTTCTTTCGCTGAGCTGAATTTCTGCAGAAAATTTAAAATGCTACATAAAAGAACTCGCAATTCTGGAGAAACAAATACACTGTGTTTTAGTGAACAATGTCACGTTTATTATACCCTGAACAGGGTATATTAAGTTTGTCACGAAGTTTGTAACACCTAGAAGGAAGCATCGGAGACCCTATAAAGTATATATATATAAATGATCAGTATGTTGAGCTGAGTCAATTTGGCCATGTCTGTCCGTCCGTCCGTCTGTATATATACGAACTAGTCCCTCAGTTTTTAAGATATCTGAATGATCGCAATCAAAAGCTTGCATGGGAAACCTCCTTATTTGACGATATATCTTCACGATATTTGGTAAAGATTTTTTTCTAAGACAACAATGTAATATCCGAAGAAATTGTTCAGATCGGCTCCTTATAGCATATAGCTGTCATACAAACCGAACGATCGGAATCAAGGGCTTGTATGGAAAACTTTCGCATTTGACGTGAAATCTTCACGAAATTTGACATGGATTACTGCTTAAGATAATAATATAATCTCCGAAAAAATTGTTCAGATCTGATTACTATAGCATATAGCTTCCATACAATCTGAACACATACATAGTTACTAAAAGAAATGGTGCTGTGAAGGGAATATTAGCTTCGGTGCAGCCAAAGTTTACGTTTTTTCTTGTTTTACACACACTTCGGCGAATGGCTAGTGCTTAAAGATTAAAAAGTATCTATGTACAGGGTGAGTCATCATTAGTGTATATTTTTAATGGACGAATAGGTTGGTTAGAAATTTTTTGGAAGGAGGTATACATATTTATTATTATTGTTACGAGTTTTCGGTAGAAAGGTTCTGCGATAGATTTCGATGGATCGATGAGCTGTATGACATTGACATAGATCAGCGAATTAAAATACAGCGGCTACGCTGACTAGGTCATGTTGTAAGGATGGACGAAAACAGTCCAGCTCAGAAAGTATTCGACGTAGTAACCGCCGGAGGAAGCAGAAAATGAGTAAGAACTCCACTCCGTTGGAAAGACCAGGTGGAGAAGAGCTTGGCTTCGCTTGGAATCTCCAATTGTTGCCAAGCAGCGAAAAGAAGAAACGACTGGCGCGCTGTTGTTAACTCGGCTATAATTGCGTAAGCGGTTTCTACGCCAGTAAAAAAGAAGAAAAAGAAGAAGAAGAAATTGTAATGAAATAAAAATATTTCAAATATGATTGCAGGGATTTTTAAAAGTTCTTCGGCCGTTATAAGAGTCGCTGCATCCTGTATTATGTATATCCCGCAGAAACCACAAAGATATTCTGCACGTTAATCTGCATGACACCCATTTATATTTTTCTGTGGAAGCTTATCCGCATTCTTTTGATGTTTTATGGTATATGACAATATACTCAATTGAAGTCCTCCTACACTATATGATAACCTACTATATATACCTGTATGTGCACAGCGAAGCAGCAGTCGAATATACAGTACACTATATATGTACATATTTATGACGGATTAACTCGTACCGACAGCCTGTTTTGACGACGACATTTGCGATTGTCATAACTACGCATCAATACAGTTAGATGTTATTATATGCCTTGTGATTATATGAATAGTTGAGATGTTAACGAATATGTTGAAATATTAAGAGCCGAATAACAGTTAGTGAATTATGATTTTTAGATTGCAGTGGTGTTATGGTCTCTGGCTTTAAATTAGTCATATGTTGTAGATAATAGAAAAGAGAAGTTGAAGTCGATTTTACTAGTGTGAAATTCCGGTACAGGGTGCTCTCAGATTGTACTCGCTAAAATTCTGATCATTTTCATATATATATATATGCGCCATTATATATATGTATGTATATATAACTCTATTATTTTTGGGTAGTTCAAGCAAAGTTCTTTGAGCGCCACTTACTTGGGAGTGGCCAGCAACGATTCTTTTATATACATATGTTTGAAGCAGCTCATGACTTCCGGTCTGAGACCAAGTATCCTTTGGGTAGCCAAAAGAATATCCATTTGAAGGCGAGCAAAAGTGAGAAGTCGAAACATCCCTCCCCAGGTTTATGCACTGGGTTCCGGCGAAACTTCAAAACAGCCTCGGATGAGAGACCATCCATTAATTGAAAAGGTGCCGCTGACCAGCTGGATGACGTCCTCGTAAGAGTAAAGGCTAAGATCACCGCTGTCCAAGAAGTACAATGGACAGGACAAGGAGTAAAACGAGTAGGTCTTTGTGGCATTCACTATAATGGCTATACAAGCAGCGAAAATTCGGTGTGGGATTCGTGGTGGGAGAGAGACTGCGTCGCCGAGTATTGGCATTCAACTCGTGGAAGAACGGCTTGCCACAATCCGCAACATAGCGAAGTTCTTCAACATATCGCTAATTTTTGCCCAAGCCACGAAGGACCAAAGGGAAGATCGATGTGACCAAAGACGTCTTCTGTGAGCGCTTGGAGCGCACCTATTAAGCTGCCCGCAACTTTAACAACAGGTGTTTTTGGCATAACGGTCGGTAACTTCAGCTTCCACGATGAAAAATATCCAAATGAGTTGAGGCTGTTCGATTTCACTAGGGACCAAAATATGGTCATCTGCAGTACTCGATTCCAGTATAGAAAAATTTATCATACTTGGCTTTCTCCGGATCGAAGATCCACCAACCAGATCGATCATGTTGTGATAAACGGAAGACATGTCTCCAGTGTTTTAGACGTGTGTACGCTCCGAGGTGCTAGACTTGACTCGGACCACAATCTTGTTGCAGCCAAGATACACAACAGCCTCTGTGCAGCAAAAAACGCACGTCAACAAACACAAGGAAGGTTCGACGTCGAGAAGCTGCAATCACAACAGACAGCCGAACGATTTTCTGCTCGACTTGCACCCCTGCTCTCTGAGATCAGCAAATCGGTAGCAGCAGCTGGTGGCATAAAGAGTATTGTGACGCATTGAAGAGAAAACAGACTTCCTACTTAGTAACGTTACAATCGACTACAACACTTGCGGGATGGAATAGTTACTGAGAGTTGAAGAGAGAAGTGAGACGCATTTGCATACAGAAAGAGAGAAAGGCCTAAATGCGTGAGTACGAAGAGCTTGACAAGCTAACCGGCGGGGTAATGGTTTCAAAACCGGAGCATACTCTTTTAGGACCCAAAATGGTGATCTAGTGGCTGACGTTCAGATCATAATGAAGTTATGGAGGGAGCACTTCTCCAGCCTGCTGAATGGAAGTGAAAACTTAACACCAATAAATGGTGAACCGGATTCCCCAATTGATGACGATGGAATAAATGTTCCATTACATGTCCATGAAGAAGTTCGAATAGAAATTACCCGTCTGAATAACAACAAAGCGGCGGGGGGCGAAGAACTGACAAGGTGCCTGCATCAGCTACTTTGGAAAATATGGTCGGATGAAAGCATGCTCGACGGTGATGAGTAGACGTTAGAGTTTTCGAGAGACAGGTTCTGCGGAAGGTTTATAGTCCTTTGCGTATTGGCAACGGCGAGTCGATGGAAGGATGAGCTGTACGAGTTATAAGACAACATTAACAAAATGGACAAAACACTCCAGCTCTGAAAGTATTCGACGCAGTAGCCGCCAGGAGAAGCAGAGTAGGAGGAAGATCTCCCCTCTGTTGGGAAGACCAGTTGGAGAAGAACCTGGCTACACTTGGACATCTCTGACACAGAATTTCGCCTCGTCATCCTGATCATGTAGCAACATGTTGCAAGATTATAAAAAGTTTCGAAAGTATTTATAATTATTATAATTTTGAACAGTTCTAGACATTTTTCAATCCAAAATCAGTTTTTCAAAAACTGGGGCACTAGTTCGCGTCTAACAGTCAGACAGTCTAAAAATTTGTGCAGTAACTTGTCAAAACACCCTGTTTCATCCCATTGGAATACATTAGCTAAGTCGGTTTTGTGCGTCCCCAACTTTCGCTGCCTGTCAACACTCTTCAACTGTGAAAAACTCATGAGACTATCTTCCAATTTGTCTAAGTTCTTGCCATGCTTGCACAGTTGCTCATGTGTGCAAATACATACATATCTAGGTATATTTATGTACATTCGCATGTGTCTTACCACTTACCTTAGCGATCCATTTGCCAAATCCACTTCAATTAAGTCGACTTTGTCTGTCACTGATTGATTCAACGTCGGCCAACTAACGCCATCGACTGACCAGTTATTGTTTGTGCTGTTGTTGTCGAAGCCGTCGACACTGCCGGCGGGCGGCAACAGATTGCTGGGTATATTCGCCAGCGCCATGGAGGCGGAGGTTGAGGCTATTGTTGTTGCAACGGACATAATGGCACGTCCAGTTTGACTGCCAAAATTACCGTTATTATTATTGGTGGTGCTGTTATTGTTGTTGTAGCTGTTGGTACTCCCAATCATTGGTGTCGTGTTGGAAATGCTCGAAGCGTTGTTGCTGTCACTGTTGTTGTTGTTGCTTAAACTGTTGCTCGCTCGCTTGTTAATGCCGTTGCGGCGGCGATTGCTATTCCGGACACGCCACGTGATAACCATTTCAGCAATGTTGCATACAGTCGCAGTCTGTGCCCCGAGCAACACGTTCAAGGCAATTATGTTGGTGCTTATTTTGCTTATGAGAATGTCAAAGTTGTTGTGGCAGCAGCTGCTGTTGGCGTTGACGGCAGCACTTGTATGCTGTTGCACTCGTTTATGTTGTCGCTGATGTTGTTGCTTTTGTTGTTGTTGTTGTCGATGTTGTTGCTTTTGTTGTTGTTGCTGCTGTGCGCTATTAATTATCAACACTTTGTTTTCGTTGATTTTCCTTTGCACCTTGCTCCGCCTTTGACGCTGACGCTGGCGCTCTCTTTGTTGTTTATGCTCCGAACTATAAACAACAACAACAATTGCTGCTTTATTTGCGGTATATATTTGTACTATAAACTTTGCTGCTTGCGTTGTTAAGCAATTGCTGCTGCTGTCCTTATTATTATTATCGTTGTTGTAGTGGTTGTTGTTGTTTTGGTAGCTGCCTTCGCCGCTGCTAAAAATGCAATCACCAACTGCTGCTGCTGCTGCTTCTGCTATTCTGCTGTTGTTATTGTTGTTGTTGTTGCTGCTGCCCATTTCAACACCACTTTTCAATTTGTTGCTTTAATCACTCGTCGTTAAACGCTACAGTTGCAGTCTTTGTTGTTGTTTTTTTTTCTAGCAAATGCTGCTCGGTTATTGTATAACTTTTCGAGGTTTTCCTCGCTTTTATTTTTGAAATTTCGGCTGCCTCACTGTGGCTGCTTACGTCGGCTGTTGCCAGCTGCGCTTGAAGCTGGCGTTTTTTCCGACCGATAACCGTCTAACAGTAACAACATGTCCCTTCATACACGTACACTTCAGTGCACGCATTAAAATTTCTCCGGCGTTCGACTGAAATATTGCCTTCGCTATTTGTCGGCCTAATCGGATTGGTAAGGGTGTGGGTTGGCCAACCACACACACACTATGCATATATACACTTGTTTTTGTTTCTTTGTAATATTATTCTTCTGAAATTTTTAACTTTCTTCAAGTTTGTTGTTTATATTGCTAGCGGTTATTAAGATTCCTTGGCAGCTGCAATTTGGCAAAAGCGAAAAAAATAAATAAATATAAATTTATACTGAATTTTGAACTAATTATGTTATGTAACGGTATCAATTAGCAATGCGTTTTGGTGATTTTACATATTATAGGTCTTAATTAGTTTAATTGGCAAAATGTCGTTGCAATTATATTGATGGAAGTGAATGGACAAATATAAATATATTTATAAAGAAATTAAGAATATGAGAAAAGGTAGGTACTTTAAGTTGGAAAAAAAGAAAAACAAAAAAATTTCTTAAGTTGGCAAAAAGTTGAATGTTCGTGCAGAAAACAGTATTGCATACACTCGCTTCTTGAAGCTCATTCGCAGGGTTCCTTTTAGATATCGAGATTTGGCAACCCCAGTGCGGTAATCTGGCGACTCACAACTTTATCGCAAAGTGTGAACATTTTGTTTATTCAGAACATATTGACTTACAAGCGCTATCTGTGTTGTTTGCAGTAACTTAAAATATTCAACTCGGTCAAGGAATGGAATTAAATCGCGAACATTTTCGAGCGATTATTTTTTACAACTTTTGACGTGGGTCAACTCCGCCATAGCGTATTGATGAACATAATTAAATTTTGTGGCGATGAAGCTCCATCATGGACCATCGATGGTGTGGTGAATTCAACTCTTCGGACGAATTTTCAATATTGATTGCAAAGAAAACAATTTGTCAATCGAACTTGGGTGGAAATTGCGCTCAAAGTGACGAGGAAAAAGCTAATCATTTTGCAAATCACCTAGAAAAGGTATTCCAACCTAATTGCCTAAAGAGCAACTTTAAGCTGTCAATATAACTTTTTAAGACTTCATCTACTGAAATTACTAGAATCATTAAAGAACTTATCCAAAAAAGTCACCAGGACATGACAATATTACACGATAGAGTAAGTAGAGATACTAGAATTACTAGCGACATATACATATGTATATGTAAGTTAGTAAAGCATTTAAGCACAGAGAGTTATATTTCTAGATGTGGCTCAGGCGTTTGATAAGGTGTGGCATGAAGCCCTTTTTTTATAAGATTAATAACATTCTACCTTAAGAATTGTATAAAACATTGGAGTCTCATTTAAATAATATACCATTTATGGTTAAAGTAGAATATTAAAGTCTGATGAACGACAGATAATAGCCTTGACAGACGGCAGCGTTAATCCGGATTAACTGCGCACTTAATCAGATCCAAATTTGTAGGTCGGCAGCTATGCGAGTTTGAAACTCTCATAAACAGCTCATTGTCCTTTTTATCATATTTTCAATGAAAATTGTTAGAAGATAAACATTACGGTTGTTAGCCGACCAATTTTTACCAAACCATTTTTTATTACAAAAACATATAAACATATTATTTTTCAAACTGCATCATAGCATAGAAGTTTTATTGATATTATATTGAGAATTTGATAAACAGCTGTCAGGGTTGCTTGTATTTCATTCACAATAGATGAAAATTGGCCATTTTTAACAATGTTGCCAACGAAAACCTCACAAACTCCCTAAAATTTTGAGAGTTATTCTTGGATTCAGCAACGGAGTTAGCTGTGGTAACTCCTGAATTAATCCCAAAAAATGCAATTAATCTGGTTTAACGCTGCCGTCTGTCAATGCTATAAGGGCTGGTGTACCACAGGGCAGTGATTTAGGCCCAACTCTATACATCATAAATATATCGGGTGATTTTTTTGAGGTTAGGATTTTCATGCATTAGTATTTGACAGATCACGTGGGATTTCAGACATGGTGTCAAAGAGAAAGATGCTCAGTATGCTTTGACATTTCATCATGAATAGACTTACTAACGAGCAACGCTTGCAAATCATTGAATTTTATTACCAAAATCAGTGTTCGGTTCGAAATGTGTTTCGCGCTTTACGTCCGATTTATGGTCTACATAATCGACCAAGTGAGCAAACAATTAATGCGATTGTGACCAAGTTTCGCACTCAGTTTACTTTATTGGACATTAAACCAACGTTCAAGAACTGCCCATGCATCCCGAAAAATGCACTGTTTGGTGTGGTTTGTACGCTGGTGGAATCATTGGACCGTATTTTTTCAAAGATGCTGTTGGACGCAACGTTACGGTGAATGGCGATCGCTATCGTTCGATGCTAACAAACTTTTTGTTGCCAAAAATGGAAGAACTGAACTTTTGACATGTGGTTTCAACAAGATGGCGCTACATGCCACACAGCTCGCGATTCTATGGCCATTTTGAGGGAAAACTTCGGAGAACAATTCATCTCAAGAAATGGACCCGTAAGTTGGCCACCAAGATCAAGCGATTTAACGCCTTTAGACTATTTTTTGTGGGGCTACGTCAAGTAAAAGTCTACAGAAATAAGCCAGCAACTATTCCAGCTTTGGAAGACAACATTCGAAGAAATTCGGGCTATTCCGGCGAAATGCTCGAAAAAGTTGCCCAAAATTGGACTTTCCGAATGGACCACCTAAGACGCAGCCGCGGTCAACATTTAAATGAAATTATCTTCAAAAAGTAAATGTCATGAACCAATCTAACGTTTCAAATAAAGAACCGATGAGATTTTGCAAATTTTATGCGTTTTTTTTAAAAAAAGTTATCAAGCTCTTAAAAAATCACCCGATACATATACCAAACGCTAATTATGTATTTGCGGATGACACAGCTTTAGTCAGCTATAACAAATGCCACATTATAGCATCAAGATTATTAGCGGAGTACTTAAGTTCTGTCAAAGAATTTCTAGCCAACTGGCGTATAAATATGAACAACCAAAAGTGAAGCATGCTACATTTTCACAAAGACCAAAAACTTGCCTGGCAGTTAAAATAAACAATATTTTAGTAATCCAAGCGAATGAAGGAACTTATCTTGGCATTCACCTAGATAGAAGGTACACAATGTTTCCCTTATCTAGTAAAATAACTTGCATGAAGATAAGAGCTGCAAATTTAAATTGGCTAAAAAATAAAAACTCTAAGTTAGACAACAGAGTGCTTTTATACAATGGCATTCAACTGTGGGATAGGACTTGTGCAACTAATATTTATATAATACAAAGCTT
Organism: Bactrocera neohumeralis; assembly: GCF_024586455.1. Classification (NCBI taxonomy): domain Eukaryota; kingdom Metazoa; phylum Arthropoda; class Insecta; order Diptera; family Tephritidae; genus Bactrocera; species Bactrocera neohumeralis. The sequence continues at coordinate 46,245,421 of NC_065923.1, forward strand.
CCAATCCAAAATGCAATATTCATAAAGATCTTGGTATTCCTTTGGTAAAGGAAGAATTAGAGGACAGCAGAGTAAAATATGCATCTAAACTCCGGGATCACCCAAATCCTTTGGCTAATGCTATGGTACATTCCAGCGATCAAACACGCCTTAAAAGAAGAGATATGCCTGCGTACTAAAGAGCAACGTATCACCAAAACAGCTCAGTTCCTTGCTTGAGTTTGTCTAGTTTTTTAGTGGACTTAAGATTTTAAAACTTGTTGTTAAGCTTTGAAAGAAGAATATCCAATAAATAAAAAATATTGAAACAAGTAAGGATGACCGAACATTTCATACTCTGCATGATAAAGTGATAATCGAGACATTCATTATACTCTCATTTACATATTTTTCAAATACCGTATTTGTGTAAAGTTTTATTCCGCTATCATCATTGGTTCCTAATGTACTATATTATACAGAGAAGGCATCAGATGGAATTCAAAATAGCGTTATATTGGAAGAAGGAGTGGTTCTGAACCGATTTCATTCATATTTCGTACATGTCATCAGAGTATTAAGAAAATATTATATACCGCATTTCGTTGAAATCGGTGTAGTAGTTCCTGAGATATGGTTTTTAGTCCATAAGTGGGCGACGCCACGCCCATTTTCAATTTTTAGAAAAAGCCTGGGTGCAGCTTTCTTTTGCCATTTCTTTTGTAAAATTTAGTGTTTCTGACGTGTTTTGTTAGTCGGTTAATGCACTTTTAGTGATTTTCAACATAACCTTTGGATGGGAGGTGGACGTGGTTATTATCCGATTTCTTCCATTTTTAAACTGTATATGAAAATGCCTGAAGGAAACGACTCTGTAGAGTTTGGTTGACATAGCTATAGTAAATTCCGAGATATGTATAAAAAACTTAGTAGGGGGCGAGGCCACGCCCACTTTTCCAAAAAAAATTACGTCGAAATATGCCCCTCACTAATGCGAAAAATTTCACTTTAATATCTTTATTTATGGCTTAGTTATGACACTTTATAGGTTTTCGGTTTTCGCCATTTTGTGGGCGTGGCAGTAGGCCGATTTTGCCCATCTTCGAACTTAACCTTCTTATAAAGCCAAGGAATACGTGTACCAAGTTTCATCACGATATCTCAATTTATACTTAAGTTACAGCTTGCACGGACGGACGGACAGACAGACATCCGGATTTCAACTATACTCGTCACCCTGATCACTTTGGTATACATAACCCTATATCTGACTCTTTTAGTTTTAGGACTTACAAACAACCGTTATGTGAACAAAACTATAATACTCTCTTTGGCAACTTTGTTGCGAGAGTATAAAAATAAATATTTTTCTAAGTTAGTAGGACTGTCTATGCCAAATATGAGCGCGATCGGTCAACCAGTTTGTTTACCTCAGTAGTGCGTTCCGATTTTTATAATGGATAAAAATATCGAACAAAGAATTTGTCTCAAATTTTGTATTTCTAACCAAATTTCGTATGTGAAATCGTTGCGTTTGTTGAAAAAGGCTTGCGGTGATTCAGTTTTATCAAAACACAAGCCTAGTGGTACAAAGCCTTCACAGACGGTCGAAGGATCGTTGAAGACATGCCTCGTTTTGGACCGTCCTTCCACCTCTTCAACTGATGAAAATATTATAAACGTGAAGGATATGGTACTTGAATATAATCAGGCAAGTGTTAGAGAGATGGCAAGAGAGCTCGACATCTCTCGCGAGCCGTTCGAATGGTTTTGGTGGATATCTTAGGTATGAAACGCGTTCTTGCTCGACTCATCCCGATAAGGCTGACTTTTTTTAAGAGTACCGTAAATAGTTATAGGTATTATTATAACTGCCGATGAGACATCGGCTTATGAGTGACATGCAAACAAGTCCACAATAATCAGAATGCAGTGAAAAAGAACAATCAGAAACCAAAAAAAACACGCCAAAACTACTCAAAAACCAACTTGATGTTTATTGCTTTTTTTCGATATTCGTGGTTTGCTGCATCTTGAATTTGTTCCGGAGGGACAGATGGTCAATAAGGAGTTCTACTTCATTGTGCTGATGCGTTTGCGTGAGAACATCCGTCGAAAATTAATAACAATTATTGGATTTTATACGATGATAATGCATCATCGCATCGAGCCACTATTGTGATCGAATTTAAAGCCAAGAGGACAACAGGACTTGAAAAAACGTTAAGTGTGTCACATCTGGTGAGGAATACTTTGTAGGCGACAGAATAAATATTGATGAATAATGAATTGTCACAGTATATGTTATATAATACTTTGTAAAGTCACATTCCCGTCATTCCTTCGTGGATTTCAAACATCGAAATGGAATTTATAATTCCCTTGGTACCTAAGAAAAATTCTTTGAACAATTATAAAGGCTTGCTAAAACATATTTGATAGGAAACTAAAGGGACAAAGGCAAATTCATTGAAACAAATGGTGGACATTTTAATGCAAGTTCTTGCATTATGATAAAAGATTATTTACTTCTAGTTAATTGTATAGAAATATTTCTTTATATTTCCATATTAAGAGAGTATAACACAACACAAAAGCCTATATATTTAAGTCATACACATGGAAATTAGTATGTGTATCCATATGTGTTCGGCATTCTTGCAAAAGTGTTTGACTCATACTTCGTGGAAGTATTATCCGGATTCTCTGAATTTTAATTATATATCTCACACATTTTCTGTCAAAAGTCAACTATAGGTACAGGGGACCGCATAGTTGGTACGCATGGACAGTCACTCGAATTTAAAAGTGTCTGGTCATCCCAATCATTTACATATATATGTTGTATAGAGACAAAATCTCACCAGTGTACCTGCTTGATTAGATGATCGAGACACCCAGTGCGAATTATGTTAAGTAAGCTTATATATTGAAGACAATATATGGATTCTAAAGCACAAAATGTGATTTATAATCAGAAAGAAATGCCGACCTCTGATATATTATCTCGAATAGTTTTAGCAGATACAAACAACCGTTATACCATGTTCAGACCGAAAATTTGAAGGGATTAGATTACATTTAAGCACTTCACTAATCAGCCCGTTCTCACTGCCGTTGGAAAGATAAAAAAACAGCTAATTTGCCATTCAAGAATTCACAGCGCTTAATATTTATGAAAAGAAAACATTGTCATATAGTATTTTGTAATAAAAGCCGTATTTTAAGGTCAGGTTCCTCTAAAAAGCGTAGGTAATTTTTTTCAATACATTTTATTTTTATTACAAAACTGTTGAGTAATCAATTTTTTTACATATGAAAGTACATATATTAAATTACTTGAAAAATTTTTTTTTTTTTTTTTTTTTCAAAATGGCGGTCCTGAAAATGGCTGCTGAAACTCATCCGATTCGTAGATGGATGACATCATTTCTTGGAAAAGAATTATCTGAAAGCAAAAAACAAAACGGTTTCATGTTCTGTATCGAATTAGCTATGGCCTCAAGCAGAATGAAACATTTTCAATGAAAAAAAAAAAACAAAATGGCGGACTTTTGAATTTTTTAACCCTTTTTTCACTTTTAATTGTTTATAACTTTTTTAAATAATAATGAATATTTCTGGTTCTGCTTGGGGACATAACCAGACATCTAAAGAGTAAAATGCCGTTTAATTCATATCTATAAGTGCAATGGTTTTGAAATGAGAGTGTCATCCATGCGAAAAAACGTGGTTCGGAGAAAAATCAGTTTAAACCAAAGGCATGCAGTAGCTGCCGCTACCGAAGACGTTCGAGCGGCCGGATTTCCCGCGGCGCTCCTCACTCTTTTATACCTGCTTCTCGGTCTTGCTGACTTTCGGGACTAATTCTATACTATTTCTACGAGTAAACAGTAGCAATTTATGAAAAAAAAATTTCGATTTTTTCAAAATTGCTTGGAGGAACCTGGCCTTAAATATTTTCCATATAATGCAAATCGATTTTCAGGTGAAATTAGATTCATTGCTTTAAAAAAAATTGTTTATTTACATTTTTCTGTTTGTTGTGTCTAAAACAGCTGTGATAATGTAATAGATTTCCAATGCTGACAAGTAGATGGCGCAAAATCAGAGTGGCACCGAGATATTTAGAGTGGATCAGTTTCAAATGTACTCTGTAGCAATATGTTTCATGAATATAATAATTAGTTTAGTGAGTGTCCGTTATTTTGTTGTTTGTTTTTTTTTTTTTTTGCAAATACTTTTTGAATTTTCAGTTTTTACTCTAGAAATAATAAGTCAACAAGCTCTTAATTACCAGTTTAAATCGTGTCTAAATGCTATTTTACTTCTCATATACATAGTACATATACATATGTATGATGCATATTCATATCATTGATACATTTTGATATCCTGCATTAAGCAGGAAAATCTTCTACTTCGAAAAACAAATATCCTAACGCAAATTTCTCTGTTCTGCATAAAACGTCTCAATGATAAAAAAAAACGTTCCTTCGAAAGTTATACAAAAGTATTCATATGAGTGATTTCTACATTCTGTGTTACGCATACGACATGGTGTACCACATAAATATAGTACATTTGATGAATATTTTTTACAGCGGATGTGAGAGAAGCAAAGTGATTTAAGCACGGTTTAAATTGAAAATAAAGTGATTGTTTACGTTGTACATTATTTTAAGAGCAAAATTGATATCTCAGGTGCCTGTGTAAAAAAACAAATGAACTTAGTAGAGAGCATAGAGCATTTTAGAGGGCGAGGCCAACCCACGTTTCAAAAAACGTCCAAAATATATATAAATCGAAAAGTTATTTATAAGTATATGCTCAAAGCATATTAGGTTTAATGGATAAAAACATATTTATGATTAAGCCATTAAAAATAAGAGTGGGTAATTTGCAGAGCGAACAAGTCGCCTGAAGTAGAAATAATCTCTTGAGAATATATTTAGAAAATTTTGAGGAAACATATTGGGAAGATTTTACAGGCCACAAGAGTAAAGCAGGTACTCCAAAATAAATATCCAATTTCAACTGGAATAAATTTTTGCTTATGAAGATCAAATATGGATCAATAAGTGTAAAAGCTATGTGGTTTTCCGAATTAATCATTTCACTTAATGTGATACCGTTAACCAGTAAAGTTATGCCCTTCACTTATTCTAAATACTCATATTAAATGCTAGTGCAGTATATTCGGAGCGTTAGACGAATTTCCATTTGTTTTAATCATTAAATGTTGTTGTTTTTTTTTCAAAAAGTCACTGACTTACCCAGTACCCCATATGGCTCACAATATCCATATTAAATCTAACAGTAGCATTTTGAAAAATTGCATTGTCTCTTTATCCAATAGTAGTTAGTAAAATCAGCGTCGCTGCACACACGCGTGCACGTAAATTGTAAAAAAAAGTATTAAGCAAAATAATTGGAATGGCAAGCGCCCTTGGGTGTGCAATGGCAAATTTCCGACTGCATTGTCAGCAAAAAAAGAATTTCAGAAAATGCATCTGCCATATGGGAACGTTCTGTTACATTTGTATATGTGCACTTACGTACTTATGTACGTATATCGAATGATAAAAATATTTGTATGGATTTATTCATACATATGTTGAGCGGTTGATTTTTAAAAAATATTCCACTATGTTTTTATGGTTGACTATTATTACAGATTCGTCGAAAAAATGCTAGGATATCCGTCCTAAACGATGTGCTATTAAAACATTCAATATGCAGAGAGTGCAGTTACATGAATGACATATAGTACATATGTATGTATGTATAGTATGCAGTAGTCGGGAGTTCGTATTTGTATAGGTACGATTGACTTGCAACTAAGTGAAAAAGTCGCATTTATTTATATCAGTACCCAAAAAGCCTGATTACTTGATGAATATGGAATAGTTTTGAATATGGAATAGTTGATTTAAAATAATGAATATTCTTTATCAATAAAAAGAAAAGCAGCATTAATGAAGAGATCGAGAGTTTCTCGAAGTTTGAATAAAGCAATATTCCTGAAATTTACATCAACGTTTCACTGCCTTTAGGTATTGATATTCAGAGAACACTCATCATAGAGTGGAAAAGCTAGAAAATAAATTTCAATGCTGGCTGGAATAATCCTTCTCTTATAATGGTTTGTTTGCATGCCAAAAATGAATTGAATCGGACCAATATTTGCCTTTGTCGCCACATCTATGTATGCATATAAGTATTTATATAAAAATGAAAGTCGTATTCCGTTGTCACGGCATCACGCGTGAATGGCTGGACCGATTTCACTAATTCTTTTTTTGTTATTATTAGGAGAAGGTTCTTATGTAAAAAGAAATTACGAAAGTTGCCGGAAAACGCCTAAAAACAGTCCTTTTTCCCATACAAACGTTTCATTTTGTATATATTGTTAGTAACGCTAAGGCTCGAGAACGGCGAAACCAATCTTCATGAAATTTTCAGAAGTTGTTCGCTGTGGATCTGGAAAGGTTCAGAAATAAAAAAAAACTTTTCATAAGAAAAAGTCGAAAAATTGGAAATTTCCAAAAATTGACTTTTTTCATACAATTCTTTTTTCTTTTGTTTTTCAATATTTTGATTTGTAAATTATTTGAATCGTTCAATTTCGTTCGCTTGCTCCTTTATTCCGGCTATTCAAAAAAAAAAATTGAAAATTATTCAGTGAAACGAAGTGATTAATTACAGATTGAAATTTGTTACGAATCCACGAAGAGGTCCCGCTAATTTCGGTCGGTGTTCTTTTTGCCATCAACGCCAAGGCAAATGAACGAGTACTCCCAGGTTGCGATGACATACGTGTGGAATTATGGATCTGGTCAATCAGCAAGCGATCGTCACGTTGTCACAGCACGACTTTTCAAACAACACTTACGATGTTCTTCTTTGGATGGTGGATAGTGGTTCTACCAGATCGAATTGATGAAATCATTTCTGCGGAAATTCCTGATGCAGAGAAAGATCCAGTATTAAACGAAGTGATGAAAACCAATATGGTTCATGGACCTTGCGGACAGCACAATCGCACTTCGGTTTGTATGTCTAACAATAAATGCACGAAACACTATCCACTTGCTTTTCTTTCGGAATGGCAAACTGGAAATGATGGATATCCACTCTATCGTCGTAGCTCATCAGACGACCATACAACTTAGAGTATTGAATATTGAAGTTGGCAACATATGGATCGTACTATGTTCGCCACTGTTGTCTAATTCACATTCAAATCTGATGTCAATGTTTGATATTGTAGTTTGGTGAAATCGATCAAATATGTTTGCAAGTAAGTCACCAAAGGATGCAACATGGCGGTTATTGGTCTTGAACGATATGGTCGAACTGCAATAAAGCGCTTTGTAGGATATTTATTTTTGCAATTCATGAACGTTTTCCGACTGTTGTGCGTCTCGCAGTTAATTTGGAGAATGGCCAAAGAGTGTACTTCAACCCAGAGAATATAGTGCAGCCAGTGGAAACACCGCCAGCAACAAAATTACGCAGAAAGGAAGGCCAACCAGTAAATTGACATCCAGGTGTGTTCTCAAATAATGCATTGCGATGAATTTACACAATCCACCGGAAAAACGACCGTCGGTTCCTATTGGATAATGTATGTACGCATTTCAATTTCATTGAGTCATTGCGTACAGTAAATGGTACGGTGTGTACAATTTTTTTAGAAGCAAGCCAGCAAAATATGTACGATGCGGTGCAAAATAAGTTCGCACAATTTTCGGGAAGATCATTTCGACATATCAGCCTTCAAATCCGCTTCAATTATGGTATACGAACAAAAATTACATTGTCCAAGACATTTTACATCGTATTCGCTAAGAATTGGAAATGTGGCAATTCTGGTTGATACTTCCGGTGGTTTGATATCAATTCCATCTTCCCTTTTCCAATTCACCAAAGATGAACTCATCACGAATATTCGGACATTGGACAAATTATCGTAACTACAATTCATTAAGTGCACGCGCAATGTTAGCTGCCAAAAATACCGATGTTGTTGACTTAAACTGGAAGATTTAAAGTCAAATTCTGGCAGACTTGCGCTCATACAAATCGATCGATCGTCTTGACAATGAAGACGACGCCGCGAATTATCAATTGGAATTTCTAAGTGCTTTGGAGAGGCTCGGTATGACACCGCATTATTTGCATCTCAAAGTTGGATCTGTCGTTATTATGTTTCGCAATCTTCAAGCACCGGAACTGTGTAATGCAACCCGACTGATTGTAACGTAGCTATCTTATAGAATGGGGCAGAATGCTTGACTCTACTAATTCCTCTGAGCTCCAACGATTTGCCATTTCAGTTCAAACCTTTTCAGTTTTCAAAGAGTTCTACAACTTTCCATACCAGTTCCAACGCATTACGTTTCCAGTGAAAATTGCATTTGAGATGAGAATCAATAGGACACAAGGATAGTCGCTAGAAGTGTGTGGCATAAATTTGGAAATGCTATGTTTTTCACACGGCCGGATATATGTACGTGGCGTGCTCACGAGTTGGAAAACCATCTTCTCTGTACATTTACGCACCGAAACAGAAACAAAAAAATATTGTTTATCAAGCTTCGTTACATTGAAAAAATTTGGAAAAATCGAAAATATTTGATTTTCAACACAATATAAATTCAACTTTCTTTTCATTTCAAAACACTTTATTTCAGGCAGGACAACAGCTGCCGGGTCAGCTAGTACTTAATATAAAGATTAATATATATACTTAATATAAAGAAGAGCGTGTTTTATTCATAACAATATATCTTTGTTTCTAAAATAGATAAATTTGAGCGAATACTTGGCCTATTCCCGATATCAGGATTATCAGGATATTCGAGCATCCAGCTGACTTTATTCTATATGATTGGTTTTACACCTTAAAGTATTTCCCTGGCTTTGATTCTTGAAAGTTGCAAAAGTGTCAGTTGTTCGGTTGCATCCGAACTTATTCCTTCCTTACTTGTTGAGAGGTCGAATTAACATTTTGTGAGTGTTCTTTTCGTTCAAAGAAGCAGCTCATTTGTCGTGAACCTCGATATTTGACTACTATGGCATATAGCCATTATAAAAACCATTTTATTTGACATAAAAAACAAAATAAAAATATTCATAAAAAAAACAAATTTTTCCTAGAGATAAATAGAAAATGCATTTTGTTCAATGAAAATCGTTGGCCGGCTTTTCGGGATTTGACAACTCTAGTGTCGCAATTTATCAACTAACAACTTTGACGCAAGATTTGAAATTTTTGATTTGGTTTTTCAAGGTCGTCATGTGATCAGGAGTCAATCTCGACAATTATAAGCCTTGGTGGGACCAGTAAAAATTCAATATTGTGTAAAAATTTGTCAAAAAAAAAAAATAGTGTTCACGTTGATCCGACAGACGAATAACTTGCCTTTTCTACTTAGGTCCTGGAGCAATTTCTTTGAGTGCTATGTTTTGTGCGGCCCACTTTTTATATAATCTACGAAGCTTTTGATTGCATTCTCGTGAGTATTAGTGCGAACTGATTTAATAGGATTGCTGGTTTAGAAACTTATTGTAGGCTGCTTGCATTATTGAAGAGTAATTCTAGAGATAAAGCTATGGCTTCTATTAGACGTCGCTATAATGCATTTACGAGTAAATATGTTCTCTATATATATGATGAGTTGTGAATATTCTCTGACTTTAAGCGACTGCAAATTTCATTTTCCTCTTTAAAATGCCACAGGGAAAAGTATTTTATTTTCAATGCCCGTCAGCAATTTCAAAGAAAAGTTAAACGCTGCTATTAAATTTACAAATTGTTACGTGAATTACATGCCCTTTCCGCTCCGACCCGCGCTCTTGGCAAGCGAAAGTTGAGTTGCTTGATTTTGCACTTAAACTTTTTTGCCAGACTTCCTTAGTTCCATGCAGCGAAAGTTTGCCGCCGCCTGTCTCTGTGTAACTAAAGCACTTGCGCACGTGTGTAATAAGTCTAATTACATATAATATGGAATACACTACGAGTATCTACATATATAATATGCACATCTCCTCATATAAGCGTGTGTGGAAGCTTATAAAAGGCAATCGTTTCTGAGAACCTTTAAATTGTCGCAGTCATGCGGTTCTCTAGCATTGCCAAATGGAAACCACAATTTTACAACTACAAGCATGAGAAATTTTCTTAAAGCGATTTTTTCATAAATCGGACTCGTAGTTCATACTCGTATAGTACATACAGTAAAATAATATTTGTTCCACTCATCAAACAAAATAGAAACGATATTTGGTTATGGCTTTTATGGCAAGCTTGCTTCAAGTTTTGCTTCGGGCAATGGTCTCACATGTCAAACAGGCACTTGCTTTTGAGTATACATTGTATACATATATGTATATGTTAATATAAACAGATCCTTTTTTGTATGTTTCATATAAATCATGCTGTAAATAAATTAATTGTAATTGTTTAAATAAATTAAAACGGCAGCTCCTCTCTTTTGGACTTTTGAAGTATGATCGTCGTCTTGTGAGGAGCGATATTCTTATCTTGTAATTAAATTCTGTAAACTTTTTAAAATATCACATACAGCCGTTGACAGCTAATTAGAAACGCTCCCTTTTTTGTAGGTGGCTGATTAGTATAATGATAAAAAAATTTTAATGTACCGTTATTTAAGTATATTCCAAAAAGTCTTGCATTGTTCGTGTTTCTCTATTTACTACTAAATTCACTCTGTTTTGTAGATGTGATGTTAAAGTTCTTTTAATTTTTTCCCAAATAGTAAATGCGTTACGATAGAGAAGAATTAGAAACAGTTGTTTAAAGAATTAAAATTTCTTAAGGTGTTAATTTTTGTTTATAATATTATTGATTTCTGGTAAGGGTGTATTTTAAAGTTGTGGCTTAAAATGTATTATTGAAGTTTTTTAATGAGGAAACGCTGCAGCTGTACACCTACCCTTCGCAGCTATATTTTTGTCTTTCGTCGGTCTGGAAAGTTGTGTAAAGATATTTCTCATAAGGTCAAATGCTCAAAAAAAATTGTTTTGAAGAGGCCTAAAAATAGAGATCCACTAATATATTACGTGAAATTCATGATGAATATAATGGCCAACTATTAAAGAAAATAATTTCCCGGAGTTTGGTCGTATTTGGACTTCACGGCAGTGAAGCACACAAGAACCCACTTCTGACTAAAATTCGTTGAAACGACGCGAAGGCTTTGGCTCTTATTGATCTTGGACAACAAATCAATGGCATTATGTCGTTTGGAGCGATATAACCAAAGTCAATCGCATAGATCCTGATGGTAGAATGTATGTTCGTCGATCAATCTATCAAGAATTTGATCCTCTATGTTTCACGCGCAGTGAAGCAAGGTGGAAGATCAATGTGTGTGGAAATTTTTTCCCTGGTATGGTGTAAAGCCGCTTCATACGATTTGTGGAATTTTATACAACTAGAAATACGTCGACATTCTAAAATATGTCATTTTGCATGGGACTAAGGAGGAATTTGCCTGTTATATGGAAATTCCAACAAAATAACAATCCAAAGAATACTGGAAAGTTGATACAAAAGTTTTTCGTTAAAAATTCCATGAATGGTTTGGAGTGGCCTGAAGAGAACACATCTAGGTTGATGTCAAAAAAGCTGTAGGTACCAAAAATATGACAAAACAAGTAAGGAAGGGCTAAGTTCGGGTGTCACCGAACATTTTATACTCTCGCATGATAAAGTGATAATCGAGATTTCATTATCCGTCATTTACATATTTTTCAAATACCGTATTTGTGTTTTATTCCGCTATCATCATTGGTTCCTAATGTATATATTATACAGAGAAGGCATCAGATGGAATTCAAAATAGCGTTATATTGGAAGAAGGCGTGGTTGTGAACCGATTTCACCCATATTTCGTACATGTCATCAGGGTGTTACGAAAATATTATATGCCGAATTTCATTGAAATCGGTCTAGTAGTTCCCGAGATATGGTTTTTGGTCCCTAAGTGGGCGACGCCACGCCCATTTTCAATTAAAAAAAACCTGGGTGCAGCTTCCTTCTGCAATTTCTTCCGTAAAATTTAGTGTTTCTGACGTTTTTTGTTAGTCGGTTAACGCACTTTTAGTGATTTTCAACATAACCTTTGTATGGGAGGTGGGCGTGGTTATTATCCGATTTCTTCCATTTTTGAACTGTATATGGAAATGCTTGAAGAAAACGACTCTGTAGAGTTTGGTTGACATAGCTATAGTAGTTTCCGGGATATATACAAAAAACTTATTAGGGGGCGGGGCCACGCCCACTTTTCCAAAAAAATTGCGTCGAAATATGCCCCTCACTAATGCGCCAAATTTCACTTTAATATCTTTATTTATGGCTTAGTTATGACACTTTATAGGTTTTCGGTTTCCGCCATTTTGTGGGCGTGGCAGTGTGCCGATTTTGCCCATCTTCGAACTTAACCTTCTTATGAAGCCAAGAAATACGTGTACCAAGTTTCATCATGATATCTCAATTTTTACTCAAGTTACAGCTTGCACGGACGGACAGACGGACGGACAGACAGACATCCGGATTTCAACTCTACTCGTCACCCTGATCACTTTGGTATATATAACCCTATATCTAACTCATTTAGTTTTAGGACTTACAAACAACCGTTATGTGAACAAAACTATAATACTCTCCTTAGCAACTTTGTTGCGAGAGTATAAATATCCTTTTTGATAAAATTAGGACGGCATGGCAAGCAACACTAGTGGTGCGCTGTCAGAGTCTTATAACGTCAATTCGCAAACGATGTGAAACAGTATTAAAGCAAAAGGGTTAAGTAACAAAATACGAACTGAAAGTAAGCAATTTTTTTTAATAACAATATTTTTTGCTCATAAAATATTTTCGTTTATAATTAGGTGTCACACTCAAATCGTTGATTTTACAGATTTTTGTTAAAATCTTCAAAGAAAAAAAAATATTTTTAATAAAAGTTTTTAGTATTAGAGTTTAAGTTTAACGTAAGTTTCAATAAAATGAGTGAAAAAACAGTAAAAATAAGTGATTTATTGGAAAATAACATCATTTACTTCAAACTGAGTAGCATTTCAAATTAGCTGTCAACTGTTGTATATATAAATGATCAGAATGACTCGTTTCAAGTTTAAATCAGGGTGACTGTTTGTCCGTTAGTTCGCCCGACTACCGGTGCAAGCAGTAACTTGAGTATATCGTAATGAAACTTGGTAAACGTATTCTTTGGTATACGAGGGCTGCTATATATATTCTGGCCTAGGGCAACACTAAATGTGGCCAGGTGCAATTTGACATTTCCATTGGAAAGTTTGACATTTTTTAGTATAACATCACTCAGAACGTTTTGTCATTTAATCGTGAATTGTTTTATTTACAGGGAATTAAAAAATTCATCTGGGCCAAAAAATGGAATTAACTCGCGAACATTTTCGTGTAAAGAATTGCTGAAAAAATACCATCGCGGTGCTTCAAAAGACTGTTTATAAGATCGTCACAGGTGACAGAATCATGGATCTATGCTGATAATGAGACCGTCATGAAACAAAACAGCAATCGACCGTGTGGGTCTTCCAAGATGAGCCAAATCCAACGAAAGTTGTTCGTGGAAGAAGCACTTCGAAGCAAATGGTCACCTGTTTCTTCGGCAAAACTGGTCATATGGCGACTGTTCCGCTTGAGCAACGTAGGACGGTCAATTCTGAGTGGTACACCACCATTTGTTTACCTGAAGTCTTCGGAGAAATTCGAAAAACGAACAAGAGAAGACGAATCATTGTGCACCATGACAATGCGAGCTCTCACACATCGGCTCAAACCAGCGCCTTTTTGACCGGCCAAAACGTCGAATTGTTGGGTCATCCGCCGTACAGCCCTGACTTGGCTTGACTTGGCCAATGACTTGTTTTTATTCCCACACATCAAGAAAATAATGCGTGGTCAACGATTTTCGTCACCAGAAGATGCTGTTGAAGCATTCAAAAACCATGTTTTGGAGGTGTCTCAATCGGAGTGGAAAAAGTGCTTCGAAAATTGGTTTGAGCGCATGCAAAAGTGTATAAATCTTGATGGAGAATATTTTGAAAAACAATAAAACCATTTTCGTTGATAAATATTCCTATTTTCATTATTAGGCCAAAAATATATATAGCAGCCATCGTAAAACATATAACAATTATTAATTTGAATTTGAAAGTTTCACCTTCCAGTATACAAATAAAGAATGAATTAATGTATCACGATAAAACATTGCACAAATAGTACATTTGAGGTCTGCTACCTTATGACTAAAATATGCATAATTCGAAGCAAACCTGTTCAAGCTCTTAGGTACTGAATATGTGAACCCAGTCCTTATTGTTGGCTTTTTACCGAAAATATCGGTCAGTGTGAGATACATATATAATTGACATTCAAAGAAAATCCTTTCCCGATAATAGTAAGTCAGTGTGCTACAAATACTACAATGGGTCAATACTTCCCCATATATCTAATATAGTATAAAGATTTCGGCCAACATGAGAGTTATATAATCAAATTCAAAGAGTGTGTTTTTCTAATAATGGTACACATTTGTGCTTAGAATGAATAAAATCGGAGAAATTAACTAACAGGCCTTATGTACTTGAAGATGGCCTTAATCCTTGCAAGTTGCAAGAGTTCGGTTATACCCCAATCCGCCTACTTGAGACCCAGCACGCAGTGAAGTAATATAGTAGACGTAGCTGAGAGTATACACGAAGACCGTGCATTGTCGATTCGGCGCGTTCGCGGTAGCTCGGACTGACGTATGGAACGACTTGGCGCATTTTCCGTCGATAATTTAAAGTGAAAGCGTCCTTCCCAAGCAACATCGCTTCGCTCTATGGGATCTTGAAAAGTTCCAAGAAGATCCGATGTATTCGAGCCAAATTTTGTTCAGTGATAAGGCCTATTTCTGACGCAATGAGTATGTAAACAAGCAAAATTGCTACATTTGGGACAAAGAGCAACCTAAGGACATTCAAGAGCTGCCACTTTAACCAGAAAAAACCACGATTTGGTATAGTTTGTTTGCCGGTGGAATATACGGCCCATATTTCTTCAAAAATGATTCTGGTGAGAACGTAACCGACTATTTCATGCATGAAACTGAAGCTCGTGACCTCGGCGACATTTAGTATCAACAAAACAGCGCCACTCCTTACACTTCGCATCAATCAGCGGATTTATCGAGAGAACACTTCGGCGAGCAGAAAATTTCAAGCTTTGGGCTGGTCGATTGGCCACCAAGATCGTTTGATATTACACCGTTAGACTTTTTCCTGTGGTGATATGTAAAGTCTAAAGTCCACGCGAACAATCCCACTTCGATTCAGGCCTTGGAACAAACCATTACGCGTGTCATTCGCCAGTTACCAGTTGAAATGCTCGAACGAGTCAATTAAAAATTGGACTCAACGGCAGAACCATCTGCGACCTAGCCGCGGCCAACATTTGAAAGAGGTAATCTTCGAAAAATAAATGCCAAAGAATCTTCTTTCGAATGATAGTAAACATTCTGCATTAAATTTGAAGTTTATACCTTTTTTCTTTAAACAAGGGGGAGCTTTGAAATGGATCACCCTATATAAGTAAGCTTATTTCTACTTCTTCAAAATATTTATTTAAATACAAAAAATATTTTGTTTCAAAACTCGTTTATTGACAATTAATTACCAAAGTTTGCAGTTAACACCATACATACATACTATGTACTTGTATGTATATATGAATGCAGGCACATTTTGCAATCACTTTTTCCATTTGTTATTTCTGTGATATTGATCTAAATATATAGTAGTTTTGTGCGACGTACCATTAGCTAACGATTTGCTCATTGCTGGATTAAAAATATCATATGAAAATATTGAGAAAAACTGCAATGCAAATATACATATGTAAAATCAAATGCGTGGGTGTGTAGTCAGACAGATTGCGATTTGCATGCTCTTTTGGAATTAGTTCGCATTCACAATGAACGGACTGTCCTAAGGGTATATAACCTTTTTGATTTCTTCTTTCATTTACTTTATTAAGTTGTATGGCATATGTTTTCTTGAATCTATGATCCTTTATAACTATCACAAATGTGGTTAGTCTTGACTTCATCAACTTCATTAGATGGAGACCTGTACATGCGTGAACTGAGAAACTCGAAACTTTAGACTATTTTTTTTTTTACGAGACAAAATGTGGATGAGGAATTCCGGTACCTAAATAGCTTTTTGTTGCTAATATAAATATTTTCTGATACTGTCAAATGTTTGAATACATCTTATACAAACCAGCTTATTTTAACTCATAGCTTTTAGCTAGATTATTTGTATCGATGCTCTGAGTAGAAGGTAACAAACATAGTATGGAATTTTTTAAGAAGAAGTGTATTTTGAGAATATGTTTAATAAAATTTCGTAAATGCAATTAGTCTATCCAGCCACAAATGCTTTTGTCCAATAAAATTCCAAGCTTGGAATAATCGGCGCATGACTTCAGTACGTGATACATTTGTCGGTTGTCTCTTGCTGACAACTAATGTATGTGAAGCCTATAATCTTGAGATGACACGAATAACTACATAGTTTTCCATCATATTTAGATTATTATATTTCCTTTCGGGTATGTTGAAATGTCTATAAACACATATATATATATATAAGTTTAACCAATAAATAAAAAAGTTTAACTGCACTCGCCGAAATTCCATAGGAACCAACAATTCAGTATGACAAGCTCGAATATTATATTACTATATTGAAGTTATTACAAAATATTTGAGAGTATGTACATATATATATTTCATGTTTGTGTGGAAAAACTCAAATTACTAAACGTGCTTGAATTACCGATGAAAATTTAAGGACCCTCAGGCTTCCGCATGCATTTCAGGACATTTGTTTGTTTACGCATACTAAAATAACGTCATCAAAAAAAAAAACAAAAAAAATATAAATGTGTGTGCTACGCTTCATTTACTACAATATTTTTGTTAGACTGAGGCTAAATGCAGCCGAAATTCAGAAATTTTGTGAGAATCGTAAACCATTAAACACTCCATTTGTATTATTTTTAAGATAACTAAAGTTGGTTTTTTAATAAGATAATATGGCTATAATTTAACAAAAATTCATCGTTAACTGACCAAGAATTTAATTTCAAAAAAAGTTATTTCAGGGCGATTATGTGAGAACCATTATTTTGGTGATAAATTGGCTCGATTAGCAAAGTTCAGGTGTAATTCTGTTCAATATGAAATGGCAAGCAAAACTGAGTATCGGAGTAAATGAAGTAATAGCTGTCAAAACCGACCAACTCCGACAAAAGTATTGCTTCGTTGGAAACTATACGTCTAAAAAAACATTATTTGAAAAATAGAAAACATAGTTTAGACAAAGAATCCACTATTAAGTTCGAATCTTTCTCTGTTTGGCCTTCAAGGCGACGAAGAAGTGATAAGGATCATGCATCAGCTTCTTTGTAGAATATCGACGACGCTGTCCTGCCCGACGATTGAAATTTAAGTGTTTTCTGTCCAATCCACAAAAAAGGAGACCCTACAATCTGTGCCAACTACTGTGGGACAAGCCTCTTCAACATCGCATATAAGGCTCAATCGAGCGTAGTGGTTGAAAGAATGAAACCCACTGTTAAAAAACCTTATCAGCGTGACTTTAGGCCTGGAAAATCAACAACTGACCAAATATTCACCATGCGCCAAATCTTGGAAAAGAGGGAGAAAGAGAGGGAGAGGGAGAGGGAGAGGGAGGGAAGATCGTCACACATCAACTCTTCGTCGATTTCAAAGCAGCTTTTGACTAGGCTCCCACGTCACTGTTGATAGTCATAACTTCGAAGTCGTATATAATTTTGTCACAACGTCAGCCTCGAAATTCAACACTGAATAACTTTTGCCAAGTGGTGCTACTTCGAACTGAGTAGGCAATTGAGAAGTAAAGTCCTCTCTCGACGAGCAAAGACCAAACTCAATAAGTAACTCATTATTCCCGTCCTACTATATGGTGCAGAAGCTTGGACGATGACAACGTCTGATGAGTCGATGTTACGAGTTTTCGAGAAAAAGGTTCTACGGAAGATGTAGTTCCAAAGTAAACAGGACTTAAAAAAAGAACAAATGGTTTTTGCGGCAAAATTAATTTATTTTATTCAAAATAGTCTCCTTCTGCTTCAATACAGCTTTTTGCACGGTCCAAAAGCATGTCGAGTGTTTTAGTTCGTTGGCCAGTATGGCCGCAAGCCTTTTGAATGGCCTCTACGTCTGCATAACGCTTTCCTTTCAAGGGAAAATGCATTTTTTCGAAAAGGAAGAAGTCGCACGGTGTCATATCGGATGAATACGGGGAGTGGTTAAAGTTTAAAATGTGATTTTTGGTCAAATAATCGTCCTTCGAATGTTGGATTCTGAGCAATTTTTGGTCGTCAGTCAATTTGTGCGAAACAAACCGTGCACACACTTTTCGTTAGCTCAAATGTTCTGTCAAAATGCGATAAATCGATGTTTTGGAGATGTTCAATTCCATTTTCATGAATTCCAATGATAATTACGGCTGATTTTTGATTAATTCACGCACAGTTTCGATGAAATTTCCGGTGATCACGGATTTTGATTGGCCCACATGTTGATCGTCATTTATGTCTTCACGACCACTTTGGAAACGTTGGAACCACTCGTGCACTCTGCTATGGGATAGGCAATCATCGCTACAAACTTGTTTTATCAATTGAAACGTTTCGGTCAAAGTTTTACCAATTTTAAAAGAAAATTTAATGTTGGCTCTTTGTGCGAAGCTCATTTTCGGACCGATAACACAAACTTCCAATCTATGAAATGTCATGAAATTCTCACTGGACAATCGATAAAGATAGCAGATTCTAACGCACCAGTCAACTTATAGATGGCGCCACCAGGGGGCACTAGATTCAAAAAGTCCTGTTTATTTTGGAAAACATCTTGTATGTACGTGCATTGTCAACGGCGAATATCGCATTTGATGGAACGATGAGCTGTATGAGTTGTACGATGCCATTGACATAGTTCGGTGAATTAAAAGACAGCGGTTACGCTGACTAGGGCATGCCGTCCGAATGGATGAAAACCCTCCAGCTCTGAAAGTATTCGACGCAGTACAGGAAATTGTGCGCCGGAGGAAGCAGAATTGTCTTGGTGAAACAGAAATGCTGCTCTCTTTGAAGATTTCCATCTTGATGCCATTTTTTTGAAATGTTTTCAGAAGTATGCCATTAAAGCGAGGAGTTAATTAGACAAAGTTTTCCTTATTATCAGTAAACTGGGATCGAACCGAGTTTAACGTTGCTTGTTTGCTTCTAACGGTATACTGCTACTTGTATATGTTATGTTAGGTTAGAAAAGCCGCTGTAGATTTGATCAGGGATTACAACCTCAACCATTAACGATATTCGGGACCGTTTTCTAAAGACTGGTGCAATCTTCATCTGCCATACGATTGAATGAGTAATTTTCTTTAGACAGGCAGTACATGGCTCAAATTTCAAGCACTTTATTCGCAGAATCTGTAATATTTCTTATTCATTGACTTTGGCGACAATCTGCATTTTATTGCTAACTTAGTATTCAGTCATGAGCGCGTTCCATATTTTAGTTTTGTGGTTTTCTGTGCAAAATTTGAAATTCTTCCGCTAAAACAAACATCAAATAAGAGTGAATTTTTGATATCAAAATGCAAGACATTTCGTTAAGTTTTTGAGTACTGCTTGTGGGTTTTCACTCACAATTTATTCTGTCAACAATTCTCCGATTCATGTGTTTAAGTTCACATTATGCCGTTGGTTGTGTTATCTGAAGCCGAAGAAGATGTGTGTACATGTAGCTCTGCCTGTGGCTTTGCCCTGCAATTTGTGGCAATCAAAATGGTAGTCAAGTAGGAGTTATCCAAACCAACCAGTAGACGCAAGAAACTGCAGTTCATACATTTACTATACATGTGCATATGTGTCTCAGTGAGCATTTTCCGTTTGTGTATTTTCCCTGGGTGCACGAGCTAAAACAAGTTAGTAAGTAGTAACAGGTCAATTGAAAAGTCCCCGGCTTGACTTATAGATGAATCCACTAGTTGAAGCAAAAGATTTGGCTTGATTGCGACAACAATCAAGGACTGGTGTGCTAAGTTTAGACGTGGTGGAATGAGCACCGAAGACGCTGAACGCGGTGGACGCCCGAAACAGGTTGTTATCGACGAAAAAAGCTCAGAAAATAGTTTTGGCTGTAAAATGTACCGTAAAGTGAAGTTGTTGAATATATCAGGCACTCTACAGATATCAACTAAACCGCATCCATCATATTCTCCATATCTGGCCCAAGCAACTATTTCCTGTTTTAAGATCTCAAAAGAATGCTCGCCGGAAAGAAATTTTCGTCGAATGAAGAGATCATCACCGAAACTGAGGCTTATTTGGAGGAAAATATAAATCGTATGGCCAAAATGGTATCGAAAAGTTTTATTGCCGCTGTAATTAATGAGTCACCCTTGAAGCGAACTGTCTTGAATTAAAGTTGAATTAAAAAAACAAAAGTTTTGCCAAAAAATTGTGTTTTACTATGGTAGGCCGAGGACTTTTCAATTGGCCTGTTAAAGATAGTGAATGCAATAATCTAAATTCAAAATATGGTCAGTCCAATACATGATTGTCAACTGATTTTAAGAGCACTTAACCGACGACAAGAAGGATAATCTGACGATATGCGGCTATTACGGTGGGAAAAACATTTTTCATATATTTTCTAGAAAATTTCTTAAGGTTATGAAAGGACACGATCCAACTATCAGTTATGTCCGCCTTCAAGATGTTGGCTAGCTATTAACATTTGAAATTTTATGAAATGTTGTATAAACTTTGGACGATAAAAACTACTTAAAGCGCTATAAATCAATAAGTAAAAACTCCAGAGACATAAAACTTTTTCAACGAGCTGGTATGAGAAGGCTTTATTAGAGCCGAGGTCAAAATTGGAAAATGGACGTGGCAACGACCCGTTTTAAGTGAAATCACATATCTCGGAACCTGCTCGACCGATTTCAACAAAATTCGGTACATGAAATTACTTTAATATTCCTATGTCACAGTGTGAAAACGGGGGACGTCGGAGTACAAGAACGCCTACCTCCCGTATAAAACAATTTGAAATTCTTTTTGATAGAGTGCGCCACCTCTTGACCAAAAATTGTCAAAATCGTAATAAAATTGTTCAAATCCCTAGGTACCGAATATGCGTACCTCAGTGCCTATCAGTGCCTTTTGACAGAAAATATCGGTCACTGTGTGAGACACATATTTGAAATTCAGTGAAAATTCTTTGCTGTTAATGATATGTCTTTATGTGTTTCAAAACTGGTTTAAACTCAACCTAATATACTGCTTTTAGAACTTCTGGCTGACTTTATACCGCATATATTTGTATAGTATATGCCGACATGTTAGTTATCTTAATAAAATTGAAGTTTAATATATACATATATTGATATCATCGGCCTCAACACCCGCGCCGTTAGTTCTGCTTTCTCCAGACTGGACAAGAAAGCAAAAAAAATGGGTCTGGCAGTGAACGAGGGCAAGACGAAATATCTCCTGTCATCAAACAAACAGTCGTCGCATTCGCGACTTGGCACTCACGAAAAAACTCTATAAGTCACTCATAATTCCCGTCCTGCTATATGGTGCAGAGGCTTGGACGATGTCAACAACTGATGAGTCAACGTTGCGAGTTTTCGAGAGAAAAGTTCTGCGAAAGATTTATGGTCCTTTGCGCGTTTGCCACGGCGAATATCGCATTCGATGGAACGATGAGCTGTACGAGATATACGACGACATTGACATAGTTCAGCGAATTAAAAGACAGCGGCTACGCTGGCTAGGTCATGTTGTCCGAATGGACGAAAACACTCCAGCTCTGAAAGTATTCGACGCTGTACTCGCCGGGGGAAGCAGAAGGACCAGGTGGAGAAGGACCTGGCTTCGCTTGGAATATCCAATTGGCGCCACGTAGCGAAAAGAAGAAACGATTGGCGCGCTGTTGTTAACTCGGCTATAATCGCGTAAGCGGTGTCTACGCCAATTAAGAAGAAGATATATATAATTGCTTGGATCTTGATCCTCTGTTTGACGTTATACACTTTAAGGTATTTCTCTCGCTTTTATTCTTGCAAGTTTCAAGAGTATAAAATATTCGGTGGCCCCCCAACTCCTCCCTTTCATACTTTTTCTTTATACTCACACGGTCTTGAAGAGACTACAGGACAGTTGTTGGGTTAATGACAGGTCACGCACTGGCAACACATTTGAGCCGGAAGAGCATTACTAACAACGATAACTGCAGAAAATGTAGGGAAATAAGAAAGACAGAGAACACTCGTATGTTTCTGCCTTATGACGAATACTTCAGTCATTCCCACGATAAACGGATACACGTAGCCGGAACGGATCAGGATTTTTATTCGACCAAGAAACTGTCAACGCGGCAGCATTCTTTATATTTATTTCAACAATGGTTACTATGGCTATAACAACAACAACGAATACTTCGGATCAAATTCAACTGAAATGTAAAAAATTAAACAAAACTCCGGTCCATTAGCTTTTTAAAACGACAAGAGTTTACTGAGTTTAAAGAAATCGTAGAATGAGTAAAAACCTATACAAGAACATACAAATGAAGTAGAAGACGACAATTCAGCAAAGTAATATACTTTAAAAGAAGATTAATTGTTTTCCAAACTCTTGAAGGATGCTACTTAGTCTGCTGAGTCTGCCTCGAATATGGCACATGATGTCAATTAGTTCTGCATCAAAATTAAAAATATTCAAGGTTTCAACATGAGCTGACATGAAACAGTTCAAGAAAACAATGTGGGTTGTTTGGTCAGAGATGACTAAGTTTAAACATATGTAACATACTTCAATTTCATTGTACCAGACTAGTCTTCTTAGTGGATTAAAAAAAAATAAACTATACCGATGGAATGACAGTATTAATTTTTTGCATACATTAAGTCCGTAATTCACAAGAAATCATTAAGATAATAGCTATATTTTTTTAGACTTCCTTCCGCCAGTTACTCTTACTTATGTAAATGAAGTCAATTTACTGTCAAGATCTTTTACAGCGTTTTTTTTATGATCTTTAATGGAACCTTGTGACTGAAGAAATTCAAGATCTGTCTATTTATCCAGAAAAAACAACGGCTTGGTGTGGTTCGTGGGCCGGAGGAATAGTCCATATTTCTTCAAAAATTATGCCGAGAACGTAATATGTTATTATGTGAGAACGTAACCATCAATGGCGACCGTTATCGCGCCACGATAACTGACTATTTGGTAACTGAAATTGAAGTTCGTGACCATTTGTTTTCAACTAGACGGCGCCACTTCCCACACATCGGATCAATCAATGGATGGATTGAGGGAACACTTCGGTGAGCAAATAATTTCCCGTTTGGTCCGGTGATCGTGTGATATCACACCATTAGACTTTGGGGATGTGTAAAGTCTAAAGCTGACAATCCCGCTTCGAGTCAGGCCTTGGAGCAAAACATAACGCATGTTATTCGCCAGTTACCGTTGGAAATGCTCGAACGTGTCATCAAAAATTGAACCCAATCTCTTGTTTGCCATGCATCGTTATAAGGTTTGACTGTATGAACTTCTATACGTTTAATCTGCAACTTTGCTTTTTAAAAAACGTCCAGTAAAATTAATGACACTCAAACCGAAATAAATTAGTAGTTTAGATAAGCACAAGAAGCAATCAGAGGTTAACTCATGCACACCGATGACTGCTCAGGTAAAGCTGCTAACCATCAAGGAAAGGCGTTGATGAGCTTTAAGTATTTATATGAACTGATCAGCCGCACACAACCTTTGTGGCACACAAAGCGTTGCACATATGAATACATGGATTTACATATACATACAAATACATCATAAATGTTAGATATGCATGCACTTGCATAGTATGTGTGTATTGTGCCGCTCGGCATTTTTAACACGTTTCGCCCTCATATTGTTAGGATTATTGATTTATTACTCGCTCAAAGCGCGTCGGCCATAAGACACGAGAGACACTTATCACTGCGACAAGGCTAGGAAATTGCACTTATAGTCCGCTTGACTTGACCAAGTTGCTGAAGCACTTCAGCAGGTTACATTGCAACCATATATTGCACAGATAAATGGTTTCTTCTATATGAGAGTGTTGCTAAGCACATGCATGTGTGAGTGTGAGTGTGGCTGGTGTGTACGTGAGTAGGCGTTTGCCACCATTGCTCTTGCAATTTAGGTCCAGCGAATGCTGACGACATGTATATTGCCACCACCAAATGCAAAAACAAAAAAAAAATAAACTCAAATAAAAGAAACAATAAATGTAAGGTGTGGCTAAGAGCGGCCGCAATGCCGTCTGTCTTTTTATAAGTTAACTAGTGCCTTGGTTTTTGAGATAAATAACTGAAACTTCGCACATGTTCTTTCTTCTCTAAGAAGCTGCTTTTTTGTCGGAACCGTGGATATCGGCACACTATAGCATATAGTTGTTATACAAACTGAATGATTGAGATCAAGTCAATGTATGGACAACTTTTTGATTTGAAGAGACATTTTCACCAAATTTGTTATGGATTATTGTCTGAAGAAGTGGTATAATTTCGGCAGAAATTGTTCAGATCTAGTCACCATATGCTGCCATGCAAACTGATACCAACGAAATCACATTTTTGTGCGGATTTTTTTGTACTTGTGAAGGGATTACAGTTATTTTTGCGGGTAAGGGGGTGGATAATGCCTTACGCATCATCAGAGCTGTCGTCACAGTATCGGTATGGTCACTAAAAACCCCTTTTCTAGGGAACCATCGCCAACCCATAAATTGTCTATTTTTATTGAACCAACCAAGTCTTCTACGGAGGAGCGTTCCCGTTACGTTTTGCATTTTATGGAAGTAATTTCTGAGATATCCGTGACCGGATAGCAGCTGTGTAGTGTAGAAGTCGACTTTTCCAAATTCACAACTTGCCCAAACAGGGTTTGTCCGGAAAGTAATAGGACTGATTTTCTTCCGCCATGACTGAGAGGTAGAGGGCGTGCCGTAATTACAGTGTTTGTTAGAGCAGAGGTACGCGGCGAGTGGAAGTGGAAGTGTGTCAACAAGGTGACTCATCCCGAGGCAAAGGGGCAATCTTCCGAGTGGCATACGTCGGCGTCTCATCGCCCAAAAAAGGGAAGAATGAGCAAATCCAAAGTAAAAACGATGCTCATTGTCTTTTTTGACATCAAAGACATCGTCCATCATGAATTTGTTCCTCCTAGACAAACCGTCAACGCCAAGTTTTACGTGGAAGTTCTCAAGAGACTCAAACGAAGGGTCAATCGGGACCGACAAAACATCGCAGTCGATTGGAAGTTGCACCACGACAACGCCTCGGCTCATACCGCCTTTCTTGTGAACAACTACCTAACCAAGGCCGGCATCCCAACGCTTCCGCAGCCGCGCTACAACCCAGATGTGGCCCCACGGATCTTTTTTGTTTCCTTGTCTGAAAAGGTCGATGAAAGCAAGCATTTTGACACGACAGAGGGGATCCAAGCAGCATGCACCTCGGCTCTCAGGGCTATTCCCGACAATGCCTTCCGTGACGCCTTCAATGCTTAGAAATTGCGCTGGCATCGCTGCATCGACGCAGAAGGAGCCTATTTTGAAAGTTCTTAAAGAATTGCAACGATTGGTTATTCCTATTACTTTCCGACAAACAAACCCCGTAATTTAAATCTATCGCGATTCTTATTCTTCGTTGCCATGCGAGTATCGTCTGTTACTTAGTTCGGTCAATTGCACTGTTGTTATTTTCATCTGCTTTCGTTTGCTTTCAAACCTTTTTTCTATCGTGAGCTTGAAGGTTAAGGAGGCATTACCACTTATGACTAATATTGCATCAACATTAGGATATAAGTACAAGGTCTGTCGCAAAAGAAACAGAACTTTTTAAATATAACTGGTGGGTATATGAAATAAAAAGTTTGATCTCTTGTTGACATTTCGTAAAAATTGTAAGACAATTGGATAACTACAATCGATGTTATCGATCAAAAAGTGACATCAGTTTTTGGTCATCGGTCGTAAAATGCATTTTGAACAAAAAGCAAATATTAAATTTTGTTTTAAACTTGGGAAAACGTTTACTGAAACATTTCAAATGATGAAAAAAGTTTATGGTGATCAGTGCCTATCCCGTAGTAATGTGCATGACTGGTTTAAGCGATTCCAAGAAGGTCAAGAAGGTCGCGAGGACCTCTGTGACGATCAGAAGTCGGTCGTCTTCAGAAGTCAAAAATAAAGACAATGCTGGTTTGTTTTAACGATTCCGAGGGTATTGTACACCGAGAGTTCGTCCCACCTGGCCAAACGATTAATGCTGTGTTTTACCTTGGTGTTATGAAGCGTCTTTTGTCACGCATTCGTCGTGCTCGACCACAATACCGTGAGGCAGGGTCCTGGCGCCTGTTGCACGATAATGTGCCGTGTCATCGGTCGACACTTGTCACTGATTTTTTGACAAAAAAACGCCATATTAACCATTAATCACTCACCCTACTCACCTGATCTGGCACCCTGTGATTTTTATCTATTTGGAAAACTTCATTTGTCCATGAAAGGACACTGGTTTCAGGGCATTTCAGCTATACAAAAGGCGACGACCGATATTCTCAAGAGCATTCCGAAAAATGGCCTTAAACACTCATTTGAAATGCTAATTGACCGGGCTAAACGCTGTATCGAAGCACAAGGAAACTACTTTGAATAAAAAAATATAACTTTTGAAAAATATTAATTTTTTGTTGTTTTTTTTAACAGTCCTATTTCTTTTGCGACAGACCTTGTACCTGCTGTGTTACCGAAGTTAATGTTTGTTCTTGTTTATTTCGTTGATTTGATATGAATTTAATTGTAGTAGTTTCAACCATCATTGTCTCATCTACTTCTGTATTGATTTGTATCCACTAGAGGCTAAAAGGAGATTGATAGAGTCCATGTTGCGTCTTTAATGATATGAGCTGTCAAACTTTGAGAGTTGTTGTAATCAAAGTCATAAATCATACCAAACACATGTATGCATGTGAATTAGAAGATTGAATTCAAATTAATTATGATTCCCATAAGATGCGTTCACATATATTTGAAGTAATTGGAACATTGGAATGATATTATAATACAGGTTGCCCTTTATTGGTTGTTCTGGCCGTTGGTTTTCCTGATTTCTTGAAAGACAACTGGTTAGCAAATGGTTGTGTTCCAATCAGACTTAAATTATTCTGGGTTGTTCTACTGGTATGGTTGTGATATATCCAGTTTTTTTAGGAGGCAACCACTTTCATGTTTCGTCCAACAATTTGTCTGCTGCCAATTACTTTTGGACTTATACGCATAAATCCATGAGGCATCTTCTGTCATGATGCCATTGACTTGTTTTGAAGTATCGCTGTCGTATTTTATTTTTAATTTCTGTCGACCAATCGACACAATTTTTTTTAAGTGATAGAGGAGAATAGGAACAAATTTTTTCTACAGTCAAATGTTCATGCCTATAGTCGTCTCAACCTCACGATAAGTCCCATGACGATCTTGCAATATCAGTTCGAGCAATACATCAATAGTTTTCGGAACAACAACTAATTTAAAAGGAGCTTCACGAATTCGTTTTGTAGTGACCTACGACCTCGATTGGATTCACCATAATATTCATAAACCCTGGTCTTTGAGGAGCTTCACCGCCAAAAATTCAATTAAGTTCATCGATGCACTGTTGCTGAGTTCATTCACGAAAGTTGTAAAAAATACTCCCGCGAAAATGAAAAAAAAATGTTCACGATTTAATTCCATTTTTAACTGAGATGAATATTTTAAGTTACTGTAAATGAAATTCTTTATTCCTGTGAAAGTACATAAGGTGCCGTTTTGCATGGAATTGATGGCCACCACGTTTGCAGAAGTCCAGACACTGAACCCAATTTTCGACGGTTTTCAAGCATAAATCGGCCGATACGGCTGCAATTTCAGTTTCAATAATTTGTACGAAGTTCATCAAGCTTCGCTGGCCTGTTGGAATAGACCATAGACTTGACGTAGCCCCACAGGAAATAGTCTAACGGCGGTCTAACTTGGTTTTCAATAAATCGATTGTGACATTCGCTGTGTGGCTTGTGGCGCCGTCCTCCAACCACACATTTTGTCCAAGTCCATATCATTCAATTCGTGACAGAAATATTCAGTTACCATTGATCTTGATCATCACGGAAAAAGTACGGTGCAATGACGCCGCCGGTCCATAAGCTGCACCGAACCGTAACTTTTTCGGGATGCAATGGTGACTCATGGAGTACGTGTGGATTGCTGTCTGACCAGTAACGCATATTTTGCTTATTGACGAAACTATTCAGCCAGAAATGAGCCTCATCGCTGAAGATGATTTTTCGATGAAAATCCGGATAATTTTCAAGTTGTTGCTCAGCCCAATTCACGAACATACAATGATTCTGGTGGTCAAGCGGCTTCAGTTCTTGCGTCAATTTGATCTTGTAAGGATGTAGGCCAAGATCTTTTCGCCAAATTCGCTACAATGACGTCACAGAGATGTCCAAAGCTTGAGAACGACGTGTGAAAGACTGATTTGGGTCTTCCTCAATTGATGCGCTTGCGGCAGCAATACTCTCGACACTACGGTCACTTCTTTGTCTCACTAGCACAGGAACATTTTGTACTGGCCACTGACTCCGAATTTCGGTAGTAAATTTTAATAATTTCGAATCGTTGTTGAATCTTACATCTTTTTCTGATAAAATGGCAAACCTTACTGAAGAGAAATCCAAAAGAGCGGAAAAAAATATTGCGTTATTTGCTATTCAAATCGATTTACTTTTGTTGCGTCCTTATGGGATAGTGATTTCAACCGGACAGGTTTACCGCGTGCCTGTACTCGACCGACTGAAAAGCAATCAAGTTACTGGCAAGGGAAAACAAGAGCATAAATTCATATATGGTTCAGGAAAGGTTCATATTTCATTTTGGCCCATTCATCCATGTCTTTATAGATTTCGCAATTTTTGAATAGAAATTGGTGAAAGGTTAGGTTAGGTTAATCTGGCAGGCCAATAAGCCAAGTATAGAGCAGGTTTGGTCCCTAACGATATCAGATGGAGTTCAGTTGCTAGGTCCAAGAGGAGTTGTCATAGTAGTAGTAGGATTCCAGCGCTTGACGCGAATTTAAACTCTGCGGCCTCACTATCGATCCCTCCAACAGTGTATCATACCGTGAGGACCCCAGATGCTTACAGCGTAGTCTTGCCAATGAGGGACAAGTGCATAAGAGATGTTTCGCTGTTTCTCAGGTGTCCTGCTCTAGACATTTCTTGCAGTCTTCTCGATCTGCCACTCCCATCCTGCGGGCCACCAGTGGTAACTTTAATATTTCGCACGTTTTCAAAGGATTTGAATATTCTGACATTATTGCTTTGTATAACACAGTGAAATTGATTTTCCTCCAAATTTTTTGTTTCATGTATAGATAGAGCGACCACGAGCTAAAAGATGTTGTATCAGTTGAACAAAATCATTTTACCATTAAGTACAACAGAGTGTACCATAAGTACAGTGTATAAGCATGTTGTTCAAAGCGCAACAAGGAATGGTGGTAAATAATTCAGAGTCACCAGTGTAACTACAAAACTACATATTTACAAGTGTTCAAGATTTATTCGAGTATATATGTGTGTATAAAGACATATTTGTATGTAAATACTCATATATGCCTGTCTGTAAATGTGCCAAGCCTTCTACAATTGTCACTTCTTCGGTTGGGCCAGTGCTTTTCGCGTTTGTCACGCCGTCTACGTATTCCCTTTGTTCTTGAACGCCTCTTGCTTCTGTCTCCTGCACTGCTTCGCCCTCTGTTTCAGCTTCATCTGAGTCTGATGTTGTTTTCATGGTCCTTTCAGCCGCCAACCGTTGGTTTAGTTGCATTCATTTTGCGCAATTGTGCAGCAATAGGTTTATGTAATCGCATCGCAATTTCGAGCACGTATACGCCCCGACGTCCGCTTAAGCATAAACAGATGGGCGAATAATGCAATAGCGCATTAAACCGTCTTACCTTTTCGCAATTTCTGTCTGTATGTGCTGAAAATCGCAGCGCTGCAGCAGCACATTCATTTAAGGCGTGAGCATTTACTAACTAGCATTAAGACTGCCCTTATTTACAGATGAAAACGAAGTCGCCGTACATGATTTCCTGCTTTCTTTGTTTTTCTGTGTAATTGGCAGAAAACTTTATTTTACAGCCTAGTTGAAAGGATCGATTAAGAGTTAAGCTGTGCGAATGTGCGAAATGGCTGAATTCAGTTTAAAATTTAATAAAAGTCGAAAGTGAAGTTGGAAATTTTGTGGAATTATTATATCAAAAGTTTGTACCATAAGTTGCTTAGAGGCTTCGAATCGAGTCCAGTTGCTTTCATCTGGAAGGGGTGTACTTATAATTCATTACACCTCTTTTAAGTTTGGAACAAACGAATTTTCAATTTTAAACAGATTAAACAAGCTACTATCATAAATAATTCTCCATATTAATAAATGGTGTACTGCTATTAATGAATCCATAATTAATTCATTATTAGAGGCAGATATAGTTCCACAAAAATATAGTTCCCTACTGATTTTTACATCGTAATGTCTTTGGTACAACAGTTGGAAAATTCAGCCTCCATGGCGAAACCTGTCCAAATGAGTTTAGGCGGACCGACTACGCAGTGGCCCAATATATGGTTGTCTCAAGTTGTAGATTCCAGCGCAAGAAAGTTCATCAAGCTACGTGGCTGTCTCCTGTTCCAAAAGTTCGATAACAGATCGATCATGTTGTATTAGAGGGACTATATGACTCTAGTGACCTTGACGGGTGTATACCTCGAGGATCTAACATCGACTCGGACTAATATCTTGTTGTAATGAAAATACGCGCTCGCCTCTGTACATCAAAGCACGCCCGTCGACAAACACTTGAAAGTATGACGTCGAGAAGCTATTATCACAACAGACAGCCGAACTATTTTCTACTCGATTTGCACTCCTGCTCTCTGAGAGCACTCATCAACAACTCGGTTTAAGAGAACTGTGGGGCGGCATTTCAAGCTCCTTACGTATAGCTGCAAGCGAAACCATTGGTTTTCGGAAAGGGCTAAAAACCACTAGTACGATGAGGACTGTCGTGTCGCATTGGAGAGAAAGCGGACAGTCTACCTCGCGACATTGCGGCCGCCCACAACACGAGCGTGTTGGTATATATACCGAGAGATAAAGAGGAAGCGAAACGCAGACAAAAAAAGAGAGGCCGAAATGAGTAAGTACGAAGACCTTGACAAGCTGGCCGGCCGGGGTAATGCTCGAAAAAATCCGGCGACCAACGGAAGATTTCAAGACCGGAGCATACATTTATAGGACCCAAAGTAGTGATCTAGTGGCTAATGTTCAGAGTATACTGAAGTTATGGAGAAAACACTTCTCCAGCCAGCCTGCTGAACGGCAGTGTAAGTGTAACATCTGGATATGGCGAACCCGATCCCACAATCGATGACAATGGAATAGATGTTTAATTGCTCGACTATGATGAGATTCGAAAAGCAATTGCCAGCCTAAGGAACAACGAAGCGGCACGAGCCATTCAAACACAGCGGTGAAGAACTGTTAAGGAGCGTGCATCAACTTCTTTGTATAATAATGTCGGACGAAAGCATGTCCGACGATTGAAATTTAAGTGTGCTCTGCCCAATCCACAACAAAAGAAGGGAAGGACCTCTCCGAGCCATTCGATACCAGACGAGGTTTCTGACAAGGAGACTCCTTATCATGTGACTTCTTCAATATATTGCTGGAGAAAATAAATAATACGAGCTGCAGAGCTAAATAGAGATGGTACAATCTTCTATAAGAGTGTACAACTTCTGGCGTATGCCGATGATATTGATATCATTGGCCTTAACAAACGCGCCGTTAGTTTTTCTTTCTCCTGACTGGATAAGGAAGCCAGGCATTTGGGTCTGGTTGTTAACGAGGACAAGACGAAATACCTTCTGCCATCAAAAAACATCGCTTTCACAACTTGGCACACACGTCACTGTGCACAGTCTTTGAAGTCGTAGATAATTTTGTCTATTTCGGAACCAGCATCAACACTAACAACAATATCAGCCTTTATATCCAACGCAGAATCACTTTTACCAACAGGTTCTACTTTGGATTGAGTAGACAATTGAGAAGTAAAATCCTCTTTCGATTACCAAAGACCAAACTCTATAAGTCACTCATTATTCTCGCCCTGCTATATGATGCAGAATCATGGACGCTGACAACATCTGCTGAGTCGGCGTTAGGAGTGTTCGAGGAGATTTCAAGAAAAGTTGTGAGGAAGATTTATGGTCACTTGCGCATTGGCAATGGCGAGTACCGCAGTCGATGGAACGATGATGTGTACGAAATATGTATATGACGACATTGACATAGCTCAGCGAATCAAGAGACAGGGGCTGCGCTGGCTAGGCCATGTTGTCCGGATGGAATAGAAGGTTTTCGACTCAGTACTCGCCGATGGAAGCAGAGGAAGAGAAAGATCTTCGTCCGTTGTAGAGATCAGGTGGACAGTGAAAAGAAGAAACGACTGGCGCGCTGTTGTTTACTCGGTTAAAACCGTGTGAGCGGTCTAAGTCTGTAAAGAAGAAGAAGAAACATGTAGATATGTAATAATTATATTCCTTGTCTTTCATAAGAAAGTATGCTCAATGGTTGATCTATAATAAAGTATGCGATCTCTTCCGTTATATTATTAGCAGTGTAACTAAGTAATGTTTTTAATGGTAAAGTGGCCCTTAGCTTCTTATTCTACATACGGCAAGTATAAATAGTCGTTCAGCGCTAGCATTTGTGGCTGGCAAAGTGCAAAGCACGTGAAGACGAGTAGGAATCGTGGGATATACATACATACATATATCCATATCGCTAGCGCTGAGGATTTTTTCAGGCTGCAAGTACTTGCGTTCTCGTAGTCATTTGCATCCTCTATTGTTGTTGCCAAAGCGCTACTTCTGCTTTGAGCTTCGATTTTTGCAGTTTTTTGTTTCTTGGCAAGATTTTACCAAAACGTCTAACTAGGCATTCAATGAGTATATTTGTATCGTTTTCTTCTAAGTTTGGGTTAAATTTTAGTAACAGCTGACTCAAATTGAAACTTTCAAGAACTTCATCGGAAAACCTCGTTTGTAAATCCTGCATGACCGTGTCATTGAGTGGAATGTATGCCGAAATCCTGTAGAAGTCTTTGAGGTGGGTGACTGTTTCGATAACTCTGACCACATGTTCTGGGTTTTTTCACTTCAACATCTAATTTTTCAGCCAACTGTTTGGCATTTATAAAAATTTCATTAAAGTGACAATGAGCATGGCAAAAATATATTCATTGATTAACAATATTCCCCGGTTAATCATGTTAACAAAGCTGTAATTCAACAGATTCCTTTCTGTTTAAATCAAAGCAAAGTTAGTATTTCACGGTGTTCTTTTCATCGTTGTGCGGTGAGTTTCTCCGGAGTGCGGAGCGGAGTGTCACTTATGATGGAAAAGCGGTAACTTATATAATATTCTATTTTTGGTAATATTGTTATCAAATGTTTAACAGTTCATTTTTTATTATTTTTGCGAGAGAGTGGATCCGCCCCTGAAACGGACAAATAAAAAATGGCCTTACTGTTTTGTTAGTTACCATAGATAACTAATAGATTTCTGTATCAGACTTTGACAATAGAGTATGTAACTAAAAATTATGCACCTGTTGTCCTTGATTCGAGATAACCTTCTCTCAAGAATTTTGAAATTCGGAATCTACTATGCATAACAAATATTTATTTTGGCGTCTGCCAATAACGAAGGGTGGTACTGGTTATAATAACCCATTTCCCATGTATTTTTTTCCTTTTGCGCACCTAAGAGCGTCTATACGAATATTTGAGACCTTTTAAATTTATATTATGCAAGCTGCGTAACAAATTTTGCGGCCAATTCGCGGTAACTGCCATAATTGAGGCTCCGCCTGCTTTTCGTATAGGCAGAATTGTGATAACAAATTTAAATTTTCGTAGAATGTGTGGTACATATGCAGATGTTTGCTCAAAATATACTTAAAATGTTCGTCCTAGCAGCTATTAACAAATTGAAAGCCTGTGTATGCGTACTTTTGGTACAATTGTGAATAAATTAGTTTCCAACACATATTTTTATCGCGAAACTTTGTTTACATTTCTCTTCGTTAAAGATACGTCTCTCTTTCTATGCCATTAGGAAAAAAGGGTGTAATTATTCTCTCCCTGGAACATGCTCACTCAAAAGGTAATAGTTCCAGTTAAACTGATGAAAAATGTCATTAGTAACATTTTCCTTTTTCTGCAAAGTATTGTGTGGCTAATAATATAAAGGAAGTATACCCGGACTATTTTTCATGGGGTTCAATTGAAGATGAAGTTGTAGCCAACACATAATCTTCAGAGTACAATAAATTAGTCTAGTAGCACTAATACCTTGGGCATCCTTTTGTACAGTTTTTTCACGATTACTCTCTCATTGTGGTCTTCCTGGTATAGAAGGATACAATAGGCTTCTTCGTATAACATGCAAGCCAAAGAGAACATTTCATTCCACATAAAAAAGATCAAAAATCTCATTACTTACATGTGGCTTTGCGACCAATCGAGGATTCAACTAGAAGTTGTCTCATCTTTTGCAGGGTGGTGAGTAATCACAATATCAATCCGACCTTGGAGCTAGACACTAACATACCTATGTATGTAGATATGTATAAGTTGAAAATGCAATAGGGGTTTTCACACGCAACGTTGTTATCTGTTATTCGCTAAACTTTTATATGAATTTTGTTCTTGTAAATTTAACAAAATGCCAACTTAACGAATAAGACTTTACCGTGCCGGCAATCCTGACAAATTACTCATTACTTGGTAAAACAGTAATCAGCTGTTTTATGCTTTGTGTTTTGTCACTTGTGTTGTAAATAATTGATTTATAGCTGGATTCTGTTACCAGTCTCTAGTCTCTATATGAGACATTTTGAGGTAAAGTCTCAATTTGTGACTAGTTACTACTCACTAAACAGTCTCTAGCGTTAGTCTCAAAATATTGCCTCAAATTTGAGACCTGATAGTTAGCAGGTCACAAAACTAAAAAGAACTCTTGTCCGCCATTTTGAATATACTGAACAGAGATCATCATAGATATTAATCGATTGTCGTTTTTTTATATTTTGTAATATAATATTTGTAATATATATTATAATATAAGCAACTCAAACACGAAAAGGTTAAAAATAAATCAATTTTACATAAATTTCGTAAATATTTTGAAACAAAGTCAACATATATATTTTTATTAATTATATTTTTATTGTTATAGAAAGTTTAATATTTGTTATCGACATATTTATTTTCATTCAAGTGTAAAAACATCTCTGAATAAGGAAATGTAATAGATTTTGTGACTGTCACTTACAGAATAGCAAAATCGTCTCAAGTCTCAACAATTGTCTCTAACTTAAAATCTCAAATTTAGAGACTTGAGACTGTATCACAGTACAGAATCGCACGGTTAAAGTAAGTATTGAATGCATTAATTTAATTTTTCTTAATTTCCTTTTTAATAACAAAAACTTCTGTTTTAAGTGGAGAACATTAAGAAGAAGCGTGTTGTCACAAAAACACAAAAAAATGGACATACGAAGAAAATAACATTTTAATGAATTTTGATGGATGTGATTAATTATTGTCAATTTATGGAATGGAGGAACTCAACAGGCGCAGGACTTGATATTGCAGACGCATATTTCACAGTAAAAGGCAATAAGGTGAATTATCATTCAGCTAGTTCATATTGTATTTATTTTATCTATTCTGTAATAAGTAGAACTCAAATATCGTCGCTGAACAATCATAACGTGGATGTTGAAATTTAGGAATATCTGAGTCAGCGCAACCGCCAGAGGCTTCCGTCGAGTTAATATTTATAATAAAAGAGCCACAACTTATCTAAGAAGTATCAAATTTAAAACTCACACGAGTTAAGGAATGTATTCCTTATAATAGTAACAAACATCAAAACAACCTTTTGTTTCAGTAAACAGAATGCAGAAACAACCTTGAGTTAGAACAATTGAAGTGCACTGTCACTACAACAAATAATCCTAAACAAACAAGTATCAAAACAACATTGAGTTTGAATACCACAACCTTATCTTAGAACAAAGCAATTGTATCTAAGCAAGCAATATATATATAAACAAACCTAAACAAATAATATAATCTGTATCTTAACAAACTATCAACTAGTAATAAGTAAACATATTAGTTAGTATAAATAGAAGTAAGAACCATGTAATAAGTTAGTCTTAAGAGTATAAATAAAAAGTACACATTTCGGTGCTGCTCAAATTATATTCTTTTGACTCATTTTTACTTAATGGTAAAAATTAACTGGGGGCTCAACCGGGATAGCAAATTTATTTGCTATACAAAAAGCCAGATTTTATTCCGAAAGGAATAAATCAAAAATTCCACAGGAAGTGGGACTTCCAGCACTAAATGCCTGAAAAAAGTGAATGGCAATGGATATAAGTAGAAGTCCTGTAACAGCGGACAATACTTCCAGAACGAATCAAAAGCAGATCCCGAAAAAACGGACAGCGGCGAATTCAGCAAGATTCACAACAGGCCCTGGAAGAGCGGACAGCGACAATTCCTGAAAAAGTGGAACAAGGTAAAAAAGTATAGGCCCTGAAATAATGGATAATACTTTCACCAAGATTCGCAATAGACTCTGAAAAAGCGGATAACGTTGAGTCCTGCAAAATCCTGAAACATTGGACAGTTAATTATCAGTTAGGAAGAAGCAAAGATGGTCCAACTCCAAGCACAAGTAACTGCATTGATGGTAATTATAAACAAGCAACAAGAAGAATTTATACAAATTTATCCTCAATCGAAAAGTGAAAATTTCCACAATTCAAAAAGGAAAATGGTTGTTGAGTTCTGGAAAATTAACGCTAATTCAAAACGAACTAAAAGAAGACATCATTTGAAACACGAAAAAATAATTAAGTATATAATATAGAAAGATATTAATTATAAACATAAAAATTTTTCACACATATACGAAAAGTGAAAATTTTCACAAACTGAAAACAAGGCAACCCAAAAAGGAAAATGGTTGTTATATTTTAGAAAATTATTAAACTAATTAAACACTAAATTATAAGAGAAAGGAAAGCATTATAAGAAACATGCAAAAATAATTATTTACTATATAATATAATATAAACTCAAAAAATTAATCAAACACATAAAATAATTAATTATTATAAGCCGACATCAAGCCTAGATGTTTTGAAATGAGGACATTTCATTTTAACAGAGGGGAGAGTTAAGGAATGTATTCCTTATAATAGTAACAAACATCAAAACAACCTTTTGTTTCAGTAAACAGAATGCAGAAACAACCTTGAGTTAGAACAATTGAAGTGCACTGTCACTACAACAAATAATCCTAAACAAACAAGTATCAAAACAACATTGAGTTTGAATACCACAACCTTATCTTAGAACAAAGCAATTGTATCTAAGCAAGCAATATATATATAAACAAACCTAAACAAATAATATAATCTGTATCTTAACAAACTATCAACTAGTAATAAGTAAACATATTAGTTAGTATAAATAGAAGTAAGAACCATGTAATAAGTTAGTCTTAAGAGTATAAATAAAGAGTACATATTTCGGTGCAGCTCAAAATATATTCTTTTGACTCATTTTTACTTATTAAAAATTAACTCACGCGAAGAAGCAGTCTAAGTGAAGAAGCTTACGCTAATGAATTGTTGTTTCAATTAAATATTTAATTATTTTCGATTTTGCACATATTTTAGGCATCTTATTTTGTCTATTATATAATTTTATTTGTCTATTATGTCAGATGTGTGGAAAACATTTTAACGGTTAACAACTGACGTCGAAAAATGTCTTCACGGTTGACAAGCTATAACAAATTTAACGAACAACGAATAATAAATAACGACGCTGCGTGTGAAAACGCCTAATATGTATGTATGTGTATTTAAGCAAGTTCGCACAGTCTGCTGCCCTGTTGACATTGCCAAAAATATTTCATTAAATTTCTGGTAGGTGTGTATACGTCTATTTAATTCACAAGCACACCTTGGGCCCTAAGATTATTATTTTTGACACGAAAATCATCAAAGTGAAATCGATATATGTAAGAGAATGTGTTAAATACAAACATAGAAAATATGTACATAATGGGTTGTCAAAAAAGTCTTGATTTTTATTGATTTTTTTTTATTAAAATTGAAATGAATTTTTGACGACTCATGCCCAGCTCTTGACCCGTGCTACGTACGAGGGCTGCTATATACATATATTCTGGCCTGGGGCAACACTAAGTGTTGCCAGGTGCAATCTGACATTTCCATTGGAAAGTTTGACATTTTTTAGCATAACATCACTCAGAACGTTTTGTCATTTAATCGTGAATTGTTTTATTTACAGGGAATTAAAAAATTCATCTCGGCCAAAAAATGGAATTAACTCGTGAACATTTTCGTGCGATCATTTTTCACAACTTTCGACGTGGATTATCAAGACAAGAGTGCATCGATGAACTAAAATCTTTGTATGGCTATGAAGCACTATCCTATAGCACTGTGAAAAACTGGTACAACGAATTCAATCGTGGCCGACGCTCGCTCAAAGACGAATTCCGTGAAGGTCGTCCAAAAACAGCCGTTGTGCCAGAAAACATCGATGCCGTACGTGAACTGATAATGCAAGACCGTCATGTAACATAGCTTCAGATAGAGGCATGCCTATGCATTTCTCCCATCAGCATACATTCGATATTGCATGAACACCTGGCCGTAAAAAAGGTTTGTTCTCGTTGGATCCCGCACAATTTGACAATCGCTCAAAAAAGACTCGTGTGGATTGGTGTAAAGAAATGCTGAAAAAATACGATCGCGGTGCTTCAAAAGACGTTTATAAGATCGTCACAGATGACGAATCATGGATCTATGCGTATGAGCCCGAAACAAAACAACAAAAAAAAAAAAAAACAAAAAAAAAAAAAAACATTTTCGTTGATAAATATGCCTATTTACATTATTAGACCAGAAATATATATAGCAACCTACGTAGTACTGTAAAATATGCCGTATTTCCTCTTTTTTTTGCTCCATGTTTGCGACGCTATAACTCACGAACGACTTAAAAAAAACGACAATCAATCAAACACGTGTTAGCGCGCGAAATGAGCTTTCCAAAAATCCAAAAAGGTATATCATGACCCAATGCGACGAATTAAACTAAAACTACGCGCTTTCATATTAATCATATGTTGAAACTTTGATTGTAAGCATCCTAAACAACTAGCTAATTTCTATTAATACTGACGTTAACTGACGCGACTTAAGCGATTTTTTGATAGTATAAAAACGAAACCTTAGTACCCTATTCATAAATCTGTACAAAATTACCAGGTTGCAAGGTCATCAAGTTGGAAGAAGTCTTTCAAAGTACTTCAATGCAATCAGGTTTTACCCAACAAATTAATTGCATTAGACTGCTGTAATAACGGGTGATCCAAGTAGAGGTACTTTTGTCAATGGCCTTTTTTTGACAGATCACGTGTGAGCTGTGTCAAGCTGTCATGTTATTATACCCTGAACAGGGTATATTAAGTTTGCCACGAAGTTTGTAACACCCAGAAGAAAGCGTCGGAGACCCTATAAAGTATACATACACAGTTAAGTCGATTAAGCCATGACCGTCCGTCCGTCTGTCTGTATATATATGAACTAGTCCCTCAGTTTTTAAGATATCGTTTTGAAATTTTGAAAACGTCATTTTCTCTTCAAGAAGCTGCTCATTTGTCGGAACGGCCGATATCGGATCACTATAACATATAGCTGCCATACAAACTGAATGATCGGATTTAAATACATGCATGGGAAACTTCCTCATTTGACGTTGTATCTTCACGCAATTTGACATGGGTTACTGCTTAAGTTAATAATATAATCTTCCAAAAAATGTTCAGATCGGATTACTATAGCATATAGCTTCCATACAAACTGAACACATAGTTGAGAGTGTAAGCGAAGACCGTGGAAAGTCGATTCGGTGCCATTTGCAGCAACTCGTACTAACGTATAGAACTACTTGGAGCATTTTACGTCGAGATCTTAAATTGAAAGCGTACAAAATACAGTTTGTCCAAGAACTGAAGTCGCTCGAACTTCCCAAACGATACCCCATCGCTCTATGGGCTCTTGAAAAGTTCCAAAAAGATCCGACGTTTTCGAGCCAAATTTTGTTCAGCGAAGAGGCTCATTTCTGCCTCAATGGGTATGTAAACAAGCAAAATTGCCGCATTTGGGATAAAGAGCAATCTGAAGAGATTCAAGAGCTACCAAAAGAAAAACAAAGATTTGGTGTGGTTTCTGGACCGTCAACGGTAACCGATAACCGACTATTTGATGCCTGAAATTGAAGCTCGTGATCTTGACGCCACTTCCTACACATGGCATCAATCAATGGATTTATTGAGAGAACACTTCAGTGAGCAGATAATTTGTTGTGGGCCGGTCAAATGACCACCAAGATGTTGTGATATCAAACCCTTAGACTTTTTGCTGTGCGAATATGTAGAGTTTAAAGTCTATCGGACAATCCCACTTTGATTCAGTCCTTGAAGCAAAATATCACGCGTGTTATTCGCCAGTTACCAGTCAAAATACTCGAACGAGTCACTGAAAATTGTACTCAACGGATGGACCATCTGAGACGTAGCCGCGGCCAACATTTTTAAGAGATAATCTTCAAAAAATAAAAGCCAACGAATGTTCTTTCGAATGATAATAAACATTCCCCATTAAAATTGAAGTAGGGAACCTCGAAAGGGATCACCCTTTGTAAAGGAAAACACAACTAGGTATGAATGTACATATATCGCTTAATGACGCTTGTCACTAGGTAAAATTTTTGGGCTGTGACGCATAGCTTTCTTGGATAAAAAATATTCTCAGACGTTTTTTTATAGTCTGCCAGAGAGAATTGAAGCGGCGACTGGCATATACCTATGTTGAAACAATGAAATATATAAACTGTTTACTGTCCAAGCACTGCTAAAATGAGATGCTCCTGGCGAATGTAATAAACCACACAATAAGTATGCAAGGTTAAACCCAGTAAAGTCGCAATGTAGATTAAACAGGTTACTAAATATTTGATTACAACTGAAACCCTAACGCAAATAAAAATTACTTTTATTTTTGCAGCGCACTGCTTTCATATTTGCTCTTAATATCCTAATCACATTTTTGTACATTCAACTGCGCTACTACATATTTAGGTGCATACATACTATATGTATATAAGTAAGGCCGTAATTTGTACTCCACAGAGTATTCATCCATCGTGGTCGCATTATTTGGTTCGGTTGACCCGCAAAACTTGCCAACTTTTAATTGACTTTTTCAACCACGAAATATAAATGAGCGATATAAAGAGCTAAGGCAATGGGATATAAATAGTGGACTTAAGCCGCATATTTGCCCAGCTGAAGATAAACAGAAAATATGATTTTCCTCGTTAAAGCGCTTGCAATGGCGGTGTTTTTTTTTAACACATTTAAGTAAGTATTTAAGGTGATGTTCGCAGGTCTTTTAATGCAAAGAGAGAAGTTTATTGTTTTGAGTCTGTGATCTTTGTAGACTGATTATTCTAGTGTATAGTACATTTATATATATTTTCCCGTAGTTCCTAGGTGAAACATAGGGCCTCCATATGATACATTTGAATGCCTGCTGTTTATGAGATGAGCTCTGTTGTCACAAAACTTGTAAGAAGGGATATACGAAACCTGCCTACGTGTAATGCTGGAGATACCCAAAGCACATCTAACAAATCTTTTGAATACGTATATTTATACTCTCGCAACAAAGTTGCTAAGGAGAGTATTATAGTTTTGTTCGCATAACGGTTGTTTGTAAGTCCTAAAACTAAAAGAGTCAGATATAGGGTTATACATATATACCAAAGTGATCAGGTGACGAGTAGAGTTGAAATCCGGATGTCTGTCTGTCCGTCTGTCTGTCCGTCCGTCCGTGCAAGCTGTAACTTGAGTAAAAATTGAGACATCATGATGAAACTTGGTACACGTATTTCCTGGGTCCATAAGAAGGTTAAGTTCGAAGATGGGCAAAATCGGCGAAAACCGAAAACCTATAAAGTCTCATAACTAAGCCATAAATAAAGATGTTAGTGAAATTTGGCACAAAGGATCGCATTAGGGAGTGCATATTTGGACGTTTTTTTTTGGAAAAGTCGGTTAACGCCCCCTTAAGTTTTTTTCATATCGCGGAAACCTTTGCTATGTCAACCAAACGTGTTTATTATCCGATTTCTTCAGGCATTTTGATACAGTCAAAAATGGAAGAAATCTGATAATAAACGCCCACCTCCTGTGTAGAGTTTGGTTGACAAATCACTAGTGCGTTAACGGACTATGTATAAAAAACGAAACACAAATTTTACGGAAGAAATGGCAGGAGGAAGCTGCACCCAGGCTTTTTTTTAAATTGAAAATGGGTGTGGCATCGCCCACTTATGGACCAAAAGCCATATCTCAGGAACTACTCCATTTCAATGAAATTCGGTATGTAATATTTTCTTAACACCCTGATGACACGAACGAAATATGGGTGAAATCGGTTCAAAACCAAGCCTTCTTCTAATATAACGCTATTTCGAATTCCATCTGATGCCTTCTTTGTATAATACGAGTATAAACATTAGGAACCAATGATGATAGCGGAATAAAACTTTACTCAAATACGGTATTTGAAAAATATGAACTAAATGACGGATAATGAAATCTCGATCATAACTTTATGATGCGAGAGTATAAAATGTTCAGTGACACCCGAACTTAGGCCTTCCTTACTTGTTGAAATAGATATTGTTAGAGAAGCCCTTAGTCTGAACATAATCCTAATATGGGCTCAAAGGTTTTGGGTTTGGTCATTCAAAAAGAAATGGATATTGTTGAACATTGATTATTTAGCCCTTACGGTTATTAGAATATAAATTTGGACTCAATATATGAAGCCGGATAGTGCTAAGTTGGGACCAGTAAAGAAGTTGAAGTCTTCGATTTTATCAGCATAGTCACTTTGATAAGGAAAATTCTAAGCCTTTGTACTTAAAGGCGATTCGGCCGAATTAATAGACACATGATCTCAGCTCTTGGAATAATTGGCTCTTGGCACTAAACCGAATATGATCGAACAATATAACCCTTTGGTGATACTGATTCAAGTACTGAGCAGAATGCGGAGTAGGTTTGTGATCTTTTAATTAGCTTCAGATCGAGCTTATGAAATATGTTAGTGGTTTCAAACCCCAGACTATGTATTGTATAATCATAGAAAAAGAAATTTCTAAATGCAGTCAAGTTATGCAATGCCAAACGTTCGAGCATATTTCTAACATCAGCCGAGAATATATCACCATAAACTAAGGATTTTATTTTACTATATGTCACTATCACTTCAATTTGTAGAAAAATAGTAATACACACGCCACAAATCGAGCTACTTCGCTCTAACAGCGAAAGCAGCCTACTTCATGAGCAGCAGTATTACTTTTAGACATTTATTTCATTATTCATGCCAGATTCCGCGAAAAGCTTGAAGGCATTTCTTAACAATTCAACATTTTTGTAACTGAAACCTGCCCAATTTATTTTAATATCTCTCGTCAAATTATTCTGCAGCTGCAGAAAATGGCATGCATACAGGGATATTTATATATAAAGCTACAAAACCATTCTGAAATGTTGACAAGAAATCGTTTTCAAAGAAAAGCTGTTACAACATTTTTGCTCTGACGCAAATTGGAGGCTCAATGATTGATTGACGATGTGGTGAGTAATGCTGCTGGAATTTGTATTGAACTATACCTATTTACGCAATAGCGTAACTGTAAAATGAAATGAATTTAGTAATGAGTCGAAAACAACAAGGCTGGTCCAATAAGTACTCAGCCTACAAAAGAAAAATTGATTTCTGAACGAAGTCTCCTTCTGACAGGTTATACTTGATCTACGGTTACGCTAATTTCTTTAACCTATGTGAGTACCTCCTCATTCAATTAAAATTCCAATCTGGTGAGTGCCAATTCAATGCCGAGTCGGTGTCATAATTTGGCATAGTAGAGCCCTGTGACATTTCGCCCTCGCCAGGTAGTCA
Organism: Bactrocera neohumeralis; assembly: GCF_024586455.1. Taxonomy (NCBI): domain Eukaryota; kingdom Metazoa; phylum Arthropoda; class Insecta; order Diptera; family Tephritidae; genus Bactrocera; species Bactrocera neohumeralis. The sequence continues at coordinate 46,289,917 of NC_065923.1, forward strand.
AACACTACTGTAAAGTGGTCTCACGGTTGTGTGCCAACTTGGCACACATTACGTCGACATTTTTTCCATAACCAATATTTCATGAGATGCCTCTCTCGCCTACAATCGGTAGTTTAGCATTACAAGATCGTGAAGTTTTGTCAAATTATCCTCCTTGGCAGCCGTCTTCCTGCTGCCCTTCAACGTTTAAACTTGTTAAGTCAAAATTTCACAGTCGCCATCGAAGGAGAAGAGTCACCGTGTATAGTATACAAGCCCTCCGAGATTTCACTACACAATTTCTTTTTCAAAAACATCATCGACCAATATTGCCTTTTGCATTTTTTTTCCAAAACTACGATTCTGATTTTTTGAAATTTTGATTTTTCCTTACGAAATATTCCAACCGATAGCAAATTTCTTTACAACAATGTCTATTAGTGAAGTTTAACTCTTTTAAGACCACTGTATATATGTAATCTATATACGGTGGTTTTCATGGTGCTTCACTTATCTTTTATAAACTTATAAATAGAAATAGAAATGGTTATAGTTGTAGCTACTTTCACATTGTATTGCATTGAGATCGGTCAAAGGATTAATGAAACATGAAAGTTCACCATTTTCCTAATATGGACAGTGGCCCATATAGAGTTGGTAGCTTCCATTAAGTTTTTCTGTGAAAATTCTATCAGCAATAGCCGTGAGGATTAAAGATTATTTAGATGTCGAACTTTCAGTTTTATTCATATATTGCCTATATTGCCTTCTGACCAAAAGGTATACCTAAGGAATAACAAAATTTCTTTACGGTGTTATGAGCAAAATTCGCACAATATTTAAATTTGCCGCCTTTTTAGCTCAAATTCATGGTAGAAGAAATTAAAACACTATTCCGGCCATATTTTGAATGAAATTTTCGAATTGCGGCCATTAAGGTTTCATTATTTTTGAAATATTGTTCAATAATGAAGACATTTTCATTTCTATCGTGTGACGCTCCATTTATAATAAACCTAGACTGCCAGCTGTTTTTTATACTCTCGCAACAAAGTTGCTAAGGAGAGTATTATAGTTTTGTTCACATAACGATTGTTTGTAAGTCCTAAAACTAAAAGAGTCAGATATAGGGTTATATATACCAAAGTGATCAGGGTGACGAGTAGAGTTGAAATCCGGATGTCTGTCTGTCCGTCCGTCCGTGCAAGCTGTAACTTGAGATATCATCACGAAACTTCGTACACGTATTTCCTGACTCCATAAGAAGGTTAAGCTCGAAGATGGGCAAAATCGGCCCACTGCCACGCCCACAAAATGGCGAAAACCGAAAACCTATAAAGTGTCATAACTAAGCCATAAATAAAGATATTAAAGTGAAAGTTGGCACAAAGGATCGCATTAGGGAGGGGCATGTTTGGACGTAATTTTTTTGGAAAAGTGGGCGTGGCTCCGCCCCTCACTAAGTTTTTTGTACATATCTCGGAAACTACTATAGCTATGTCAACCAAACACTATACAGTCGTTTCCTTCAGGCATTTTCATATACAGTTCAAAAATGGAAGAAATCGGATAATAACCACGCCCACCTCCCACACAAAGGTTATGTTGAAAATCACTAAAAGTGCGTTAACCGACTAACAAAAAACGTCAGAAACACTAAATTTTACGGAAGAAATGGCAGAAGGAAGCTGCACCCAAGCTTTTTTTAAAAATTGAAAATGGGTGTGGCGTCGCCCTTTTATGGACCAAAAACCATATCTCAGGAACTACTACACCGAATTCAATGAAATTCGGTATATAATATTTTCTTAACACCCTGATGACATGTACGAAATATGGGTGAAATCGGTTCACAACCACGCCTTCTTCCAATATAACGCTATTTTGAATTCCATCTGATGCCTTCTCGGTATGACATATATACATTAGGAACCAATGATGATAGCGGAATAAAACTTTACACAAATACGGTATTTGAAAAATATGTAAATGACGGATAATGAAATCTCGATTATCACTTTATCATGCGAGAGTATAAAATGTTCAGTGACACCTGAACTTAGCCCTTCCTCACTTGTTTTGTAATTATACCCTGAACAGGGTATATTAAGTTTGTCACGAAGTTTGTAACACCCAGAAGGAATCATCCGAGACCCTATAAAGTATATATATGAATGATCAGTATGTCGAGCTGAGTCGATTTAGCCATGTCCGTCTGTCTGTCTGTCCGTCTGTCCGTCTGTCTGTATATATACGAGCTAGTCCCTCAGTTTTTAAGATATCCTTTTGAAATTTTGCAAACGTCATTTTCTCTTCAAGAAGCTGCGCATTTGTCGGAATGGCTGATATCGGATCACTATAACATATAGCTGCCATACAAACTGAACGATCGGAATCAAGTTCTTGTATGGAAAACTTTCACATTTAACAAGATATATTCACGAAATTTGGTATACGTTACTTTCTAAGGCAACAATGTAATCTCCGAAGAAATTGATTAGATTGGTTAACTATAGCATATAGCTTCCATACAAACTGAACACATAGTTACTAACAGAAATGCACCTGTGAAGGGTATTTAGCTTCGGTGCAACCGAAGTTAACTGTTTTTCTTGTTTTATTTAGGATTGTCAAAAGTTTACTACGTAAATGTTTTAAATGCCTATCTTCCTTTAATTTTGAGACACCCTTTATAATGGCGTTGTATTCCTTGATCAGAAAATTACGGAAATTGTGTGTTTCAAGAGTCCAATTGTCCATTTTTAGTGTTCTATTACTCGTATGTTTATATACATGCCCCTGAGGCACGATAAAATTCCCAGCAGTATTTATTGATTACTTTGCCTGTAACAGCCACAAAGGTTAAATGTGTTTTTATGAATTTGACGAAGTTCGCTTGTTGAAAGTTCGCACTTCGTTGCATTTTCGTGAATTCTTGGCCAAAAACGATAATGTTACGATGCTCCATCCTCCATATAAGCCGGACATGTCTGCGTGTGACCTTTTGCAATCTCCAAAAATAAATATATGAAAATCCCTGAAGGAGCTAAGAGCTATCCCAAAAATCAAGTTTGACATTGGTAAATATGAAAATGAAAGAATAAATATTATTCGTTATTTTTTGAACATACCTCACATTATTGTAAATTTTATAAAATTTTTATTCCCTGAACAGGAGACACGGCACTCGTAAGCTCCAGAATAGTTAAATGAAGAACGTGACAAGAGAAGTCGATTTAGACATGTCCATTTATATACGCAAGCTGTATACTCAGTTTCAGACCTTTAAATCACATATATAATTTTTTATTTGACATAGTATTTTCACGTAATACGACATGAATTATTGTCCAAATAAACACTAAAATAAAGAAATCAAAGGATTTATAAAGAGAACACTTCAGTGAGCAGGCAAATTTCACGTTTTGGATCGATCGATTGGCCAACTAGATCGTGTGATATCAAACCACTAGACTTTTACCTGTGGAGTTATGTAAATTCTAAAGTCTATGCGGATAATCCCGTTTTTGATTCAGGCCTTAGAGCAAAACATCACGCGTCTCATTCGCCAGTTACAAGACGAAATGCTCGAACGATTCATCGAAAATTGGACTCAACGGATGGACCATCTGAGACGTAGCCGCGGTCAACATTTGGAAAGAGATAATCTTCAAAAAATAAATGCCAAAGAATGTTATTTTGAATGATGATAAATGTTCCCCATTAAGCGATCGATCGTCGCAATTTTTTTATGCTGGAATTAACTAATCGGTCCAGTTTATTTTAATAAATAAATACATTCATGATGAATACAAAAAGATTATGAATCTGTAGGAAAGTCGCTATCTATCGAGCTATCGAGCTATGGAAGCTTTTTGGTTTTTTGAAATTTGACAAAATGGCGACGGTATGAACAAAAAGTAGCGAGATTGGCCCTTTTTTTCGACAGTTTTTCGTAGAAAAAAATAGGTATAATAGATATAAAAAAATATATAAACTCCGAATTGCGTTACAAATTATCTCTCTAAATTGGAACTAGATATCTTTGAAACTCTTTCTTTGAGAGCGGAAATCGTTTTTAAAAACACCATTCTGAGAAAAACGCGTTTAAAGATTGAAGTCGCTCTGTTCCCCACTCTGTTGCCTTTCTATAAGAAACGCTGTAGCGACCGTAATGATTTGAATTTCGATTTCAAAACTTGAGAGAATGTTTATTATGGTGTATACTATCCGATAATGCAACAAAAATATAGATTTCACAAAGTTTCACATTGAAACTTGAAGTATCTGTATTTTTTTTAAAGTATGTTGCGTTGAAATATATCCATATTTAGTTTTTTCACATAACGGTTGTTTGTAATTCCTAAAACTAAAAGAGTCAGATATAGGGTTATACATATATACCAAAGTGATCAGGGCGACATTTCGAAAATGTCTATCTGTATCCGTCTGTCCGTCCGTCCATAGAAGTAAAGACATTGTAACTTGAGTAAAAATTGAGATATCATGATGAAACTTGGTACACGTAATTATTATTTACTAATAAGAATTAAGTTCGAAGATGGGCTGGCTAGCAAAAATCGTGTAAATACGCCCACAAATTTGGCGGAAACGAAAAATGAACAATGTTTTAACTTAAATAAAGATATTAAAGTGAAATTTGGCACAAAGGATCGCATTAGGGAGGGGCATATTTGGACCCAATTGTTTTTGAAAACTTTTGTGTGCCCCGCCCCTACTTATTTTTTTTTGCAATATTTGAATGAAACTACTATAGCTATGTCAACCAAATTCCATAGACTCGTTTCCTTCAGGCATTTCCATATACAGTACAAAAATGGAAAAATCGGATAATAACCACGCCCACCTCCCATACAAAGGTTATGTTGAAAATCACTAAAAGTGCCCTAACCGACTAACAAAAAACGTCAGAAACACTAAATTTTACGGAAGAAATGGCAGAAGGAAGCTCTCAGGAACTACTTGACCGATTTCAATGAAATTCGATATATAATATTTTCTTAACACCCTGATGGCATGTACGAAATATGGGTGAAATCGGTTCTCAACCACGCCTTCTTCAAATATAACGCTATTTTGAATTACATCTGATGCCTTCTCTCTCAAATACGGTATTTTAAAAATATGTAAATGACGGATAATGAAATTTCGATTATCACTTTATCATGCGAGAGTATAAAATGTTCGGTGACACCCGAACTTAGCCCTTCCTTACTTGTTAAGATAACCTTTTGAAATTTTGCAAACGTCATTTTCTCTTCAAGAAGCTGCTCAGTTGTCGGAACTGCCGATATCGGACTACTATAACATATGTAGCTGCCATACAAACTGAACGATCGGAAAAAAGTTCTTGTATGGAAAACTATCGCATTTGACGTGGTATCTTTACGAAATTTGACATGAATTACTGCTTAAGGTAATATTATAATCTCCGAAAAAATTGTTCAGATCGGTTTACTATAGTATATAGCTTCCATACAAACTGAACACATAGTTATTAAAAGAAATGCACCTGTGAAGGGTATATTAGCTTCGGTGCAGCCGAAGTTAACTTTTTATCTTGTTTTATTATGAGTTGAAGGAATCTAGTCCACAGTGCCGTTAATGCTACGTAAAATAGATCTACCACCAAAGGGTAAATTGGTAATTGTAAATTGGAATTTGCAATGTCGAACGTCAACAACTATTCTACAGGGTTATCGGAAAATGTTTCTTTCCTTTAGAGACGTTAGACCTCTAGTATTTGTCTCAGCAAGATAGCGCCTCTCATCCGAAGACAAATTCTCAGAAAAAATGCAGCTGACTTTGTATTAAAATTTGTATGCAGTGTCTACTCATATATAATAATCTGTTAAGAGGCATACCAGTGGAACCCATGAAAAATTAAGCGATTTATGTGAATTTTTTTGAAGGAAAACTCGATCGAATGTTTCGAAACTCTTTGGATATAATAAGGTATATTTTCTGCTAAATTTTAAGAGTTTTTGTTTTTAAAAAAATGTTGAAAAATAACAGAGTTATATGCTGTCTTCGGAGGTGCCAAAAAAAAAATGCCCCAACTGCTGACATGATTCCGGTCGAATGAGTAGCTGAAACTAAAAAAATCAAAAGGTTATTAAAGCTAGAAGTATTTCTACACAATGACGTACAATTTTTGAAAAATATCAAAAATTAACAAAATGGTTTAATTCTGAAAAAAAAATCCTTTTTTTAGGTAAAAAATTTTCTTTTTTTTAATGCCAAGTTACGAATCTTCAAATAATGGAAAAGATCGTAGGTTATTGTATAGTAAATTTATTCAACATTACTCAGTTTTAATTTGAAGTCGATTGGTCAATTTCTCGTTAAGATGTCAGCATTTTGAAAAATGTCGTTTCGAGAAAAACGCGTTTAAAGTTCACTTATGTATATACTTATACTATGTTTATACCTGCGAGCGGTCGCTTTTCTGTTCAAGATACAACCTTGCCGATTTCACAGAATATTTTTGGAAGTATAAGCTATCGAAACAGCAAAAAAAAACAAATTTCTTTTTTTGAAAGTATCACGGGGCTATACCAGCATTAAGTGTTTGCTTTATCTTATTAACAATGGATGGAAAGAAAATCGTATTAAGGGGATTGGTTTATATAAGGGTGGAAAAGCTCACTTTACACTTCACATAGAAATTGTAATTAAATTCCCCCAAAACATGAGCACGATTTTCTGTCGCTAGACCTCAGTAGTGCGTTGCGAGTTTTACAATAGATAAAAATATCGAACAATAAATTTGTCTCAAATTTTGTATTTCTAACCAAATTTCGTATACGAAATCATTGCGAATGAGTGCCTACGAGTGGTACTAATCCTTCGAAGACGGTCCAAAGAACGTTTCAACTGACGGTGTTTGAAAATCGTCAGGCAAGTGTTAGAGATATGGCAATAGAGGGCGACATCTCTTGCGAGTCCATACGAATGATTTTGGTGGATATTCTGGGTATGCCAAAATAAAAAATGCTTATGGAAAGTATTTCGAGGACTGGAAAAATCGTTGGCATAAACGTATTACATTTGGTGGCGAGTAATTTGAAGTTATCAAAATAAATATTGATGAATAAGCAAATATTTCAAGAATATTTATTTACCGCACTATTGATCAAATTTTCAGCCATAAAAACTGTTCGTGAACGCTTTGATCAATGTCAATACTTATTCGAAGCGATTTCCTTTTGCAGGCTTACCGTCGGTCAACTGATTATCTTCTGACAACGCGCTGAAAGCAAATTAGACTCAATATATGTATGTAAACGGCTTCTTCAATGGTACGCGATCACTGATCATGAAAGTATCATTTAATAACAAGGAAACGCAGAAGCAAGGGGCTAAAACTTTTCGAAAAAAATGGGCGTAGCCTTGCCCTCTAAGAGGTTTAATGTACATACATATATCCTAAACCATTTAAGCTATGAAACCAAATTCACTCACCATACCTGTCTTAAATCCACCCAACCGACGCTGTAAAAATGGATGATATAGGGTATTAACCTATAATTTCTATGTAACTTCCCATATAACCCCGAGCACTGCTTATATTTTGTTGAACCTCAGTACGTACTCCACCGATATCAATTGAATTTAGTTTATAAATTATCTTGAAAATAGTATGTTACAGTGTGAAAATTAGCGAAATCGGGCTACAACCCTCCACAAGACCCAATTTTAAATTCCATCTGATTCTTTCACTTTTCCACAAACAAATCAAGCACCAATGAATGTAGCGGTGCCCGAATAGTGTGGTTAAAGGTAGCCTACTTTCTGATAATACTCGACCTATGAGCGTATGTCAAATGTGTTGAATCGGACTAATAACTTCTTTAGCTCCACATATACCTAATGCCAGTACCTGAAAGTCAAACTTATTGAGTGTTTTTATGTGCTTTTATCAGACTATTGGAATTATTTCTTTAAGTATATAAATTAAAATGCTGAAACTGCATATACACTAATTGAATTTCTAGTTAATAGTTTCGTTATGTACTTGTAAATGTATAAAATTAGCGGCTACATTACTATATTAAGAACAAAGGATACCAAATTAGAACTAATTTAATTAAACTGAAATAAGAACGTGTTTGTAAAAGATAAATCATTTTGTTAAATACTAATAAAGCACATAGCTTATGGAATTAACTACATGTGTAAGCATTCCGATATGAATGTCGAAGCATTTAAAAAAATACGAAATACCAAACTTGCATGAAAAATTTTCGCATCTCCGCACTTTTGTAAATATATCACAAATATTTATGCTATAAATGTTAGTCATTGTGTGCTTGGCTTTTAATTGTTATTTAAACGACTTTTGATTGGGCATTTATTGGGTATAAGCAAATAAACTGTTTGCATTAATCTGCAGCTCTGCTAATTGGCTCATCTCTGACACATGAACTCAGGTACTTATACCTATAGTATTTATGGTACAGCATATATATTTGTTTATATACACGGTAAGCACTTTCATATGCAACTTGTTGCACAAATAATATTAGTAACGGTATTTAGTGCAGTTTGTGTTGCAACGAGTTAGCTGTGATATTGGCGGATGGATATATGGTACATTTGAGTGATGGATAGTGGAAATATTTGAGCTATGATAGCTGTCCATTACGTATTATAGTAAGTGAGTCTAAGTTAAGTCCTTTCCTGGTTCAATTTAAAATACAAGTATATTATGTTTAATTTCACAGAAAAAGAATTTTTGGCTCCTATATCATTTAAATATTTTAGTTTACTTAGTACCATTGCCAGTTTTATTTATTTACAATTTCACTTGCGCAAAGTAGTCTACAATTTGTTGTGTGGTGCTTTACGTATTTGCTTACATATTGCATCCAAATCAGTTGCCTCTCGGATTAGCTCTCCATTGCGCTTATCGTCTTCAAGTTCATAATCATAAAGTCTGACAGACTGCACACATTTTGTTTTCGAAATTTTTCTTAGAAATCTTGACTTTTATAAAGGGTAATCCATTTCGAGTTTCCTTACTCTTTTAAAGAAAAAACCCAGAAACATCAACTTTAGTAGAAAATTTTATTAACACTTAAAGGAACCATCTTTGGCATTTATGTTTTGAAGATTATCCCTTTCAAATGTTGGCTGTGGCTACGTCTCAGATGGTCCATCGATTGAGTCCAATTTTCGATGACTCGTTCGAATCTCGCATTTCAACTGATAGCTGGCGAAAGACACGCTTTTGCGCCAAACCCTGAATCTAAGCGAGATTGCCCGATAGACATTAGGCTTTACATATCCCCACAGGAAAAAGTCCAACGATGTGATACCACACAATCTTGATGACCAATCGACCGGGCCAAACCGTGAAACAATCTGCTCACCGAGATGTTCTCTCACTAAATCAACTGATTGGTGCGATATGTGATAAGTGGTGCCATCTTGTTAAAACCAAATGTTGCCGAGATCACGAGCTTCAATTGCAGGCATCAAATAGTAGGTTATCATGGTGCGATAACGTTCGACATTGACGGTTACGTTCTCACCGGCATCATTTTTGAAGAAATATGGACCGATGATTCCATCGGCGCACAAACCACACCAAACCGTTGTGTTTTTTGGATGAAATGGCAGCTCTTGAATTTCTTAGCATTCCTCTTCGTCCCAAATGCGTCAATTTTGTTGTTTACGTACCAATTGAGCGGTAAACAGGGCTCATGGCTGAACAAAATTTGGCTCGAAAACGTCGCATCTCCTGGAAACTTTTCAAGAGCCCGTATAACGAAGCGATGTCGCTTGGGTCTCGATGTAAAATGCGCCAAGTCGTTTCATACTTCAGTCCGAGCTGCGAACGGGGCCGAATCGACTCTCCACGGTCTTCGTGTACACTGTCAGCTACGTCTACTTTATTTTCTTCACTGCGTGCTGGACGTGATCTATTTGGTGGAATATTATCCAATAATAAAATCTGGGTCTCAAGATGGGTGAATTGTAGTTTACAGAACGTCAGTTTACAGTTGAACGATTTGTAAACATTGTTCAGGTGTAAGTCTTTTCACCATGAAATGCCAAACAATACTGAACAAAAGTAACATGACAGCTTGATACCATACACCAGTTATATTACATTGTGACGTGACATAATGAATGACGATTATAGAAACTGAAAGGCGGTGTGGTGAAGTGTTTGCTCTCTCTCTCTCTTCTGATTTCACTTGAAAAATCGTTTTGGTTAAAGTCGTGACTTTTTCTCCTTAAGCCATTTTAGTATGCATTTATTCACTTTCAGGCTCATATCGGCTTGTAACGGTTTCCCAGTAAAGCACTTTCTCTATTTTCTTACAACATTTACGTCTTCGAACTTTCAAGTTGTCTGCACACAAGCAAAACACGTTAAAGAAATTGTAATTTAATTTAAGGAATTCACCGTATTCGAGAGCAACAGAGAAATAAAGCACTGTGTTGTCTTCGCAAAAACAATTTTAATATCGTCACTTTTTGGTTCGATTTAATCCTTCTTTTGTAAAAAACTAACGAAGCAACGACACAAATTATTTACACGTTTTGCTATGCAATTGTTCTTGTTATTCCATGAAACCGTCAGTGGAATACAATTAGATTTGGTATATTACCGGGTATATTATAGGTTATAGAGGGACACTTAATATGAAATTAATTTAATAAAATAAGAAATGAAAGCTGATCCTTTAGCGGTACTTTTTTCAATAGCCGTTTTTTGACAGATCACGAGTGAATCGTGTCCAGCAGTCTTATTATTTTTGTTCAGCATTGTTTGGCATTTCACCGTGGAAAGACTTACGCCTGAGCATCGTTCACAAATCATTCCACTTTATTAGAAAATTCACGTTCCGTAAAGAATGTGTTTGAGCGCTTCACTTAGACGCCGCCATTTCCCACATATGGCATAAATCAATAAATTTATTGAGTTAACACTTCGGAGAGCAGATAATTTCACGCTTTTGGCCGGTCGATTGGCCACCAAGATTGTGTGTGATATCAGACTTAGACTTTTTCCTATGGTGATATGTAAAGTCTAAAGTCTATGCGAACAATCCCGCTTCGTTTCAGGCCTTGGAGCAAAACATCAACCAGTCGAAATGCTCGAATGAGTCATCAAAAATTGAACTCAACAGATGTAGCGCCTAAGACTTAGTCTCGGCCAACATTTGACAGAGATAATCTTCAAAAAATAAATGTCAAAGATTATCCTTTCGAATGATCATAAATATTCCCCATTATATTTAAAATGTATGAATTTTTTCTGTAAACAAGTAGAGAATTTGACCAGCCTTTATTATGGATATGGCATTTAGACAAAGTTATAGACCGAATTCACTTGAATTCAGCATTAAACCACATTACATTTATGAAAACGTGGCCACTAAGTTCCAATAAAGTATAGTAGAATTTAAATATTTCAAAGAGTTTTAAGTTTAATTGAGTTTAAGTGATTGCATTAACTCTTGAAATTACTTAAATATGATCAATAATACGTCTCCTTGCATTTTTGGTATAAAGTCTGCTAGAATAACGAAAGTTATTATACGTAGCATTTGGGAGTTCATCCCAACGGAATTTTGAAATTCTGTTGTTAAGTATATGAGGATGACGGAAATATTTAATCGATTTATCCATATTTGGCATTATTATTATCGGAAAGACGTTCCTTAAGTTTTATTAAATAAACTCAGATAGACTCACGTAGACTGTATAAAATATCTATCAGTGAATATGGTATATACTTGTAGTATACCGAAACTTTGAAAATCTTTATAGCAAGTATATGAGGTCTATGACAAGCATTGACCCAATTTAACCAGGACATTATTTCCAGGATGAAGCTAAGTCCCTAAGTTTCACATATTCTTATCTCACAGGTTGACCGCTCTTTTCCCTTCATCAATATTTTAGGTAGCTGAGGATTTGAGGATATTACGACATGATACGAAAAAAATAAAATTAATTAGGCAAGCTTTAAGCTGAAAATAAAGCGTTTGTTTACGTCCGATCCTTGCTTTTAGGCCGAAAATTGCAACTTTACTAGACATTTGCAAAGCAAAACAAAAAATAAACAATCAATTTGTGAAATAACGCACATCCTAATACCACTCGTATTACAATATATGCATGAAGCTCCAGCTCGGTTAAGTTTGCACTGTCTTTACAAGCTTTAAATTTTCTACTTGAGTGCAGCTTCTTCTTTTCGTTGTACATACATTCTTGTCGAGCGCACCGGTGCTGCAAGAGCCTGTTGCTTGGCAATATTTTATTCCTTTTCAACATTTTTGAAGACCTTCGGCACTTTGCCGCTTGCATTCAAAGGAATGTCATAAAGCACAATGAAGTATGCAATTCGAAACCGGTTGGACATGCGAAAGTGAACTGGTACATGGATTTATGTATGCATATACCTTGACTTATATGTGTATATTTAACATCCTTGCTGCCTTCCTTTATTGTCGTAGGCACCGCTTATGCGGTTATAGCCGAGTTTACAATAGCGCGCCAGTCATTCTTCATTTTCGCTGTTTGGCGTCAAATTGAATATTCCAAGTATAGTCAGGTCCTTCTACACCTTGTCTTTCCAACTGAGTGGATGGCGGGTAATGCGTCGAATATTATTTTTATCCATTCGGACGCCATTCTCCGAACTATGTCAATGCCGTCGTATATTTCATACAGTTCATCGTTCCTTCGAATGCGATATTCGCCATTGCCAAAGCGCAAAGAACCATAAATCTTTCGCAGAACACTTCTCTCGAAAACTCGCAACGTCGACTCATCAGTTGTTGTCATCGTCCAAGCCTCTGCACCATATAACAGGACGGGAATTATGAGTGACTTGGTTTTTGTTTGTCGAGAGAGGACTTTATTTCTCAATTGCCTATTCAGTCCAAAGTAGCATCTGTTGCTAAGAGTTATTCTGCGACGTTGTTGTTGGTGTTGATGCTGGTTCCAAGATACACGAAATTATCTTCGAATTCAATGTTATGACTGTCAACAGTGACGTTCCCCTTGCGCGTAGGGGTTAGATTTTACCCGTGATAAGGCATGCCTGTCGTAAGAGGCGACTAAAATCCATATGCACTATGTTTTTCATTCTGGGCTTGCCTTGAAATGTCAGCATAGTCTATGTCAAAAATAGTGCTATAATACTCATCTTGAAATGATTAATATAAGCTTTATATTTATTCCCGGTATAAAGCATTTGTTTCACTAGACAAATGTGACCAGTCTTGAGTTCTAGGGGCTCAACTGGTAGTAGCAAAAGCTACAAGGTGTTACCAAAGACTTTAACCTGGTACCTGGTACCTGGTACCACTTTAACCTCCAACGGAGCAGTTTGCCCTCATCTGCTCATTGGATTTGGTTTTTTGTGGGGATTTGTGGTGGCTGTGGCTCAAACCTAAAGGCAGGCAGCGTTGAAAAATCCAGTCCAATGTGGAGTCGCATTGCGGCCGGTTGCCTGACCCTAAGTAGGCAGAGGTTTTAGACCGGCCTCGTAGCCGACCAAGGCGGCTAAGGTGTCCCTATCCGCCTAAACCAATTGGAACCAAAATATACGTGCAAAATGTATTTATACTTTGGGGCGCTGATCAACGCATTGCATTGATCTATGTGCTTCTAGAAAGCACCGTGAGGTAAGGCCGTCGTCGGCAGGCATTACTTACGTAAATCGCAACAATTGTTGTTGTCAACAGTGACGTGTGAGGCAAGTCGCGAATGCGGCAGCTGTTTGTTAGATGACAGGAGATATTTCGTCTTGTCTTGCCCTTATCCAGTCCGGAGAAAGCAGAACTAACGGCGCGGATGTTGAGGCAAATGATATCAATATCATCATACACTCTTATATATTATTCTACCTTCTCAATTCAGCTTTGCAGCTCCAATTATTTTCTATAGGGGTAAATTGAAGGAGTCGCACGATACTGAGTCGCCTTCTTTGAAACCTCGATTGGTATCGAACGACTCGAAGAGCTTCTTCCCGATCTTAACTGAGCTTTTGGTATAGCTCAACTTTCGGATATACAAGTAGATAGTTTAAATAAGAAGGCAAAGGCGAAGCGATAATCTTCATAAACCGCAATTGAAATTCTGTCAAAATTTTATATGTCATAAATTGATGAACTAATAAAGCAGAAAATAAAGAAAATAAAAGTTCAATACTTCTACAAAACGCCATTTGTTAGCTCTGTGTTCATTGTTTTTTAAATCAGTTATAAAATATATCGTAAATTCGATTACGAATTGTATTGAGGAATAACAAGAATATAGTATGCTTACAATCTGTATAACAATTTTTGTTATGAGAAGCTCACAGGATTGTCTCCCGTAATTGGTGTAAATAGCGTACATTGCTTTACTACATATAATTGTTCATTATCCACACCGTGGGCGCTAGTAACACAGGAGGAGTGGAAACTTTCTTATTTATACTATTATTAAATACTCAGCCCTATTTGGAGTGCTGTGAGTGTGTTTGCCGATTATTTTGCCGAAAGCATGTCTCCATTCGAGCGGACTAGCTTTGGTAGATTTGAAATTGTTCAATTGTTGCGAAGTTGTGGGCGCAAATCCACGCTTACGCGCTTAGTTGCCTGCACATGATTGCGTATTATCGAATAACTCAGTGTTTTGCAAGTAATACGCTTAACAGTTACTCCTACTTGTAATTGCAGAGTTAATACGCTGTTCATAATACTTGTAGCTGTAAGCCTATAGTTAGGCAACCGTTACTAAGCTTTTGTTACTAAAATAGTATTTTCGTTTTGGAAAAGAGCAAAACAGCTTCAATTATTCAAATTCTTATACATAGATTGATTGACAGTTAAATGGGCTTATTGAAATTTTAGAGCTGTCCGACTTGCTTCAAATCAGTTTTGCACTCCAGTTGAAACAATACTTTTCTTTAAATACTCGTAAGCCCAATTCAAAACAATACAATTTGCCCTTTTGTGGATTTGTTTATATGAAGTCGTTTGGCAGCTGAAAGGAAATTCTGATGACAAAGGAAAAAAAATGTTTCATATTATTTTCTATGAAAATCATTAGAATTCAAACTCATTTAACTATTTGCTTAGATTTGCTATTCGGTCTATCAATAGAAAGTATTAAAACATAAAATCATCAAACTTACTAATTAAGTATAAAACAATTCTCGCCTTGAATCAGGAAGGCTCCTTTATTCGCTACTGGTATAATGTTTAGGACACCTTCGATTAGAAAGAACAAGTAATAGGGCGAATCGAACAAGCCGCTGGCATAAATTTAGCAGCTTTACTTAAAAACAGACTAACAGTTGGTAGCAAGCGGATTGTGACTTCATTAAAGTATGTATATTTTGACTTTCAAATATAAATTTTGCAAGAGACACAAAACTTATATAAAAGTTAAAGCGAAGAAATAGCCAGTCGAACTCGACTATTACAAATTCAAACAGTTTGAGTTATCTAAGCATTTCATCGATAATGTGTGGCTTACTACATTCTGACAAATAGCGGACTTCTATGTTTTAATAATTAATTTAGAAGTATGGATGAGTTTGAGACGTCAAAACTATGCTACACAAAGGTCAAATAGGCCAACTGATAGGGATATATCTGTTTCACTCAGCTACAATAAGTAGATTCGTACCATACTGTGACATACTTCGCCATGTTTAGGGTCGGTGCGGTACTTATGTACACATGTACTATATTGTTTATTTATCTCTGCGACAACTTTTGACTTCGCTGTGACCTCAAACATAGTTACCTCCAACCCCATAAAAAATATCATATGAACAAAGATATAGGCTAATTTATTGGGAGCCAGAATTTATGTTATTGTTCAGAGCTGGATTTCAAGAGACCCTTCAAGCTTCCGCAATGCTGCAGCATTGTTCTTTGCGGAGATCTTTGCGGTCAGAAAGCGGGTGAGATAGCTAACAATGCAGGAAACAACATAAAAAGTTAAATAATGGGTTGTCAAAAAAGTTTTGCGGTATTTTTATTGAATTTTTTTTTTATTGAAATTGAAATGAATTTTTGATGACTCATGCCCAGCTCTTGACCGATGCTACGGCTGCTACTATGCCGGTCTCTTTCGACCAATTCAGCGATTTTATCGCAATATTCGACGACAGGCCTTCCGGAGCGTGGCGCATCTTCGACCACCTCTACACCAGAACGAAAACGAAACCATCGTTGTGCGGTGGAAATGGAAACTGTATCGGGTCCATAAACTGCACAAATTTTATTGGCTGCTTGAGATGCATTTTTGCCTTTATCGTAGTAGTACTGTAAAATATGCCGTATTTTCTCTTTTTGCTCCATGTTTGCGACGCTATAACTCACGAACGAATTAAAAGAAACGACAATCAATCAAACAAACGTGTTAGCGCGTGAAATGAGCTTTCCAAAAAGTTATAGCATGACCCGATGCGACGAATGAACAGAACTACGCGCTTTCAGCGCCAACTAGCGAAAATACCGCAAGACTTTTTTGACAACCTATATATACGTCGATAGCCAGGCGGAAATTATGGCAATAATCTCACATCCCATTAAGCCAGAGAATATATTTAGAAGCAGGGAGACAGTAGAAGGTGAAGCTGTCGGAAAACGGCAAATGAAATATCTGATCAGATTTGTCAAACTGGCATCTGTTTGGCTACGGAACAAGTACAGGAAATACGGATGTCACTGAAACGATATACTATGAAATTCTCCAAAGAGTGACAGAAGAATCAGTGCGAGATGGATTGCTTTAGGTACATGGAGGATCGCCAAAACAATGTGCAAGAGCTCCGAAGGAAAACTCGCATGTTTCTTACTCACACGGTCAGGAAAGGACTGCAAGAGTCTTATTTCGATATACGATTCATTTAATATGAAAAATTATTTAATCTACATACTTGTATATATAAAAGAAAGTTGTGTTAGTTACACCATTTATAACTCAAGAACGGCTGAACCGATTTGGTTAATTTGGAAATTGGTGTGGAGGTAGCTTTGAATCAGGGTAAGGACATAGGATACCTTTTATCTGTTTATGTCAAAATTGAATACAATTCATAAATACAAAAATTATATTTCAAATAATAAGCATTTGTGCAAAATTCATGTTTTTAGAAATCATTCGAATATATGCGTACAATTTTTAACAGATTCTTCCTCAAAAATAATACAATTGCTAAGTATTTGGAATAGTAGAAAAGAACTGCAACCAAATACGATTATAAGCGGCTCAGTATCAGTCGTTGAGTATGTATTATACCATGTGCATCCCAAAAGACTGATGTCATAACCTTTCCAGCCGACTTTTTCGTCTTTCCACGCTTGAGAACCGGTTCATCATGTGCAGTCCTCTAGAATGACTGTCGATTGGACTCCAGTGGGAAATGATGGAGCTATGTTTCTATTGTCACACACCGACGCAAAAATTCGGTTTTATTACAATTAAAGAGCACTCAAACACTTCTCAGAATCAGTTATTCGTTGTTTATGTTGGATTATGAACTTGCGAGGCACAAACTTTGCACAGAGCTTTCGCCTCTTTAGAGCATCATTGTCCTCGGTGCTCATTTCGCCTGTTACCAGCTTAGCAAATATCTTTTCAACGGTGGATTTCCCTGAGCCCAAATTCAACAGTATTTTCCCCAAAAAAGCAGTGCTTTATTAACACACGAAATGTTTCATGATCAATTTTTTTGTAAACTAACAAAAGTTGCTTCACAAAAATGCTATACCTCATTAACTAATAGTTATAATCCAACTAATAGAAATCATATAGATGGTAGTAGTGGTATTATCTATGTATCAGTCACAGTGAAATGAATTGGCGGTCCTCTAGTTTATAGTAAAATATGAAACAAAATATCTTAATGTAGAGAATAAGTGCGAAATCAACGGCGAACTAACGAAATGATGTGCAGAATAACTGTGGGATTAAGTGAACGAATTATCGCGGTGTCAAACAAATTGGGGGCAGTGGTTCTTTTTGCTGGTTGCTGGTGTGTGGTGTTAAACTGTGCGGTGTGCCTCCTGTGTTGTCGGGCATAGTGTGATGTGTTTTTCTTGGACGTGATGTGTTGTAATTTAATTACTATTAGGATGTACCAAAATTGTGCTAATTATAGTGGTGTGTATATGTAACACAATGCGTGCGGAATGGGATAAATACCGAGAGTTGAAGAGGGTAGTGAGACGCATTTGCAGACAGAAAAACAGAGATATGCGTGAGTATGAAGAGACAAGCTGGCCGTAATGCTCGAAAATTCTACGAAAAGATGCGGCGGCTTACAGAAGGTTTCAAGACCGGAACATACTCTTGTAGAACCCCGCGAAGTGATCTAGTCACCGATGCCCAGAGCATACTTAGATTATGGAGGGAACACTTCTCCTGCCTGCTGAATGGCAGTGAAAATATAACGCCAGGAGAAGACGAACCCGATTCCCCAATCGATGACGATGGAGTAGACGTTCCATTGCGTGACCATGAAGAAGTTCATATATATATTATCTGTCTGAAGGACAACAAAGCGACGAGGATCGATGAATTGGCGGCCGAGCTATTCAAACACGGCGGCGAAGAACCGATAAGAAGCATGCAACAGCTTCTTTGTAAAATATAGATGGACGAAAGCATGCCGAGCGATTGAAATGCGCTCTGTCCAATCCACAAAAAAGAACATCCCACGCCAACTACTGTGGGATAAGTCTCCTCAACAACGCGTATAAGGTTCTATCGAGCGTATTGTGTGAAAGATTAAAGCCCACCGTCAACAAACTGATTGGAACTTATTACTGTGGCTTCAAGCCTGGAAGATCAACAATAAATATATCAAATCGCAAAATTAATACGACTTTGTAAATTGACGTTGAGCAGTACTAAAATCTCCGCCAGGATCGGAAAGAACCTCTCCGAACCGTTCGGTATGAAGCAAGGTTTCAGACAAGATGACTCCTTTTCGTGCGACTTCTTCAATCATAAGTGGAAGCAAATGAGAAGTATAGTGCGCTCTATAAAATAAAATTGGATAGTAAATTTCGGTATCTTTTGGGTTTTAACTACAGCTTATGGACCATATCTTCTAAGACGGCCAATAAAATCAAGATTTTTGAAAAAAAATGGTAGTTCATTGGTAAAACTGGTAATTAATTTGATATTGATCGGATCATTAGTTGCTACACTTTAGAAGACTAAAAACCCAAAAACTATTTGAGATATCGTCTTAAATTTTAAAATCTATAGAGGTGTTCCACTTAAGAGAATCATAGCTAAATAAAGTAATAAATGCTTAAACGCGTGGTGAGATTACTATGGAGTACAATCTATTGCATTTATTGATGATGAAGAGCCCCTGTCAGAGCTTGTTTTGGGTAAATTACTTCAGTACTTAAAATCAACTTTAGTGAATACGAAAATAATCACTTTCACCATCTGAGTCGTGACCATCAACGATGTGTCACATGAAATTTATGTTACTTACACAAATATAACAATCATTCTATCAAAAGAAAGTCGCAAGATGTTAAGCTGTCATATTGATGTTTGAACTTACAGTGTGTTCAAAAAATAATATTTTTCCTTTTTTTCCTTTTCCTTCGCGGAAAACTGTTTTACTTTTATTGCAATTGTTCAATTTCGATCAATGACGCATACAATTCGGTAAATTTTTCCGATATTCTTAATGTGACACTTCCTATCTTCAAATAAGAAAAATTAGTGCTGAGTATAAGAAACGGTTTGAAGCAGCTTTTCTAACGAAACATTCTAAAGGTCTCAAATGAACTAATTAGAAAAAGAAATGTATTTAAATATGAGTTGTACATTTGCGAAGAGGCGAACTGACTATTATGGAGAAACTAGAAACATAGATGACAACCCTGGAAGAGGGAGAAATCACCTGACATCTAAATATGAGGACAAAGCTATTGTTCAAATGATCACTGCTTAGGCTAAGATAAGCTAAGAAAATATTGAGCAAGGAATTAGATACATCTTTAAATGCAATACGGGACAGACTATAGAGATCAGACATCAAACGCAAAAATACCATAAACAAACCACTTCTTTCAAAAATAGGCATTTAAAGACCGCTGTATTGGGCTCAGAAAACCATTCATCGTGATTGGAGCAATTTAAAATTTACAGATGAGTCTTTTTGTACTATTCAATCTCTTTCGTCGTGTTTGGCTAAGAACAAGTCCAACATTTATTCAAAGCAGTGTTAAGTACCCCCGAAAGATACTCAATGAAAACAAGAAACCCATATTGTTACAGATTAGATTGGCCAACACAATCACCAGACACCAATCAACAAAAGATTTCATTAAGCTACTTCCACATACCTGGAAGTCGCAACGAAAAAGCTACTTTTGGAGCGCACTGTATGTAATGGTGCCGCTGGGCTTGCGATGATGAAAGTTAAGCTTAAAGCGAAGAAGGAATAAATAAATGATGAAAAGTGTATTTGAAGGGCACGTGTGCGCATTTATCAATGGTTAGATAAGCGAATTCCATAATTTGGAAAAAATAATTAGGTTATTCGCACGTGTTGCCTGTACTAACGGTTGATCCTTTAGATGTACTTTTTTCAATAGCCTTTTTTTCTGTCATGTTATTTTTAATGCAAAAACTGATACCTTAGGGGCGTTGCTAAAGAAAACCAATCAGCTTGTGAAATAATGGACTCCACAATGTATATTGCCACTTGTCTGGGCAGAGAGTGTAACGATTTAATGAAGATTATTTTCAACAAATGATTTAATTAACTGTTGAAAACCGACTCTTCCACATGCATACTATACAATACCAGCATGCTCACTATATTTACACTCTTGCAACAAGTTGTTAAATTTCCATTCATCCTTTAATTGCCCTTTTCAAAATGGTGTTGAAAATTACTTAAACTGCAACGCATCTTCAGCCGCAAATACGTGGCTAAAATCCTGTGAGAATTACGGTTATATTATGTTGTAACTGCTGCCAATCAATTATTCAAAAAATTTGCTGTAACCCAAATAAGTACAATTCGATTCAGAGCAATTCACCACATCGATGAAATGCGGTTCCACTTTGGCTTACAGAAATGTCGACAAACATATTTACGTGGCGATAAGCAAATTTGAAGTGCATATTGCCAAGTCAGAGGTGCATTCCAAAGGTAGCAGTTTGTTTGATAATGCGTTAAATGCTAAAATACCAAAGTTTTCGCAGGAAATTCACTAATTTGATTACAAAATAGAACCCAAAATAGATTTTAGTTATAATTAGTTAATTTCAAAAATATATGGTTCATTTCAAACTTTAACGGTTTACTGAAATTTTTAATTTTTCTTCCAAAATCCCTTTAATAGAGTGATAGAATCATCTCAAAATTGTTGCCTACATTAAGGCGTCTCTTGGCAAATACATACATATATAATGAGTCCCTGAAATTTTTTAACTAGTTTAAGTTTTGATTTTTTTCTTTGAATTCTATGGATGGATGTGACGAATTTTGAACAGCATTATCAAAGCATCTAAACGGAAAACCCCATGGCAGTGTGTTATGACCACATAGCAATCGATCTTTGTAAATGATGACATTGTCTTATCTTCTTACTTATTGATACCTTATTCTTCATAGCTAATAGCGAGTTAGAGAGTCAGTAAGACTATTCTTCATAGATAATAGCGAGTTAGAGAGTCAGTAAGACTATTCTTCATAGATAATAGCGAGTTAGAGAGTCAGTGAGACTATTGGAGTCTGCATGCTTATAAAGAAGATAATCGACGTTGTATAATACCCCGATCTCGAAAAAGACAAGCAGGAAAAGACAGAACTAACAAAAACCTATTATGATACGAAATTAGGTATTTCCGTATAAGTACGTATATTAAACATTTTCAGTATAATTATTCTAAACTGATTATAAATATGTATTAAGGCGAGTTAATTTACAGGGAGCCAAAAATTGGAAAAATCTGTTTTAAAAGAAATGTTCTACGGATCATTATGAATAATTTTGTTTAAGAGACTATGGGTTTAAAGCCGGTTTCGAGGCAGCGATTTTGAAGGCGAAGGTTTTTGGGGATTATAAAAATGTAATAGTCAGTTTTTGATACATGCGAATGACATTCAATAGGTAGGTGCATTCTGATATTCTATCGATTATTACTGAGGATCAGTCAAATTGTATAACTATAACATATATCTCCCATACAACCGATTAATCAGATTTTTTAAACTTCGCCTTCAAAATCGCTGGCTCATAACCGGTGTTAGACGCATAGTCTCTTAGCCTCTTAGGTTGTTCAGAAGGATGCTTAGAACATTTTCCGCATAAACGATTTTATAAAAAAAACTAGTTAGAAAGAGCTAACTTCGGGTATAACCAAGCATTTTATAATCTTGCAAGTTGCAAGTATTAAAGCCAGGGAGTACCTTCTAATACTTAAGACTTGTTAGTTATATGGGGTCTAGATAGAGTTATATGGGGTCTAGATAGAGTTTTCACCCGATTTTAGTCAATCTAAGCACAAGTGTCCACCGTTCTAAGAAAAACATGCTCTCTCAATTTTACTAAGATAACTGACATATTGAACATATACGGTATAAAGTCACCAGGAAGTTCTATAATCTTTTTATTAGGTATTTTGTAGCTAACCCGATTCAACTCATTTTCAGCACACAAAGATACCATATTATTAAAAATTCCTCTAAATTCCAATTATATGTATATCTCACACATTGGCAGTTATTTCGATATTTTGGGTACACATATTCAGTGCCTAGCGGCTTAAACAGTTTAGGTTAGATTTAGGTAAATTTTAGTCATAAAGTGGCACACTTCAAATGCAATATTCGTGCAAAATTTTATCGTGATACATTAATTAATTCTTTATTTGTATACGTGAAAGTGTCAAATGGAATTTAAGATTATGTTATATGGGAAGGAGGCAAAGCTGTAGTCCGATTTCACTCATTTGCAGACTGTAAAATAGAAATATCACACGAAGCGGTTGGAACTCCAGCAAGTAATATGTTGTTAGACATAATGGACATGTGGTCCAAAAGAATCTTTGAAAACCTCAAAAGTACTGACAGACCATACTACTAAAGAGAGAAAGCGTGAAAGCCGAACTAGTCCCTAAGATGGCATCATGGATAGAGTGAATGCGTGACGAAACGGATTATTACAAGACGCCATTGCTTAATGCGTATATCTACTTTAGAGAATACTTACATAAATATACGCATGACGATCGGTATGACTGTTCCTTTTCTGTTAATGGTCATGAAAACAAATGGCTTGATCAGTCAATTTGTATGACAGCTTTATACTATAGTGGTTCGATCTGAACAATATATTCGTAAATATTCGCGGTGCCTTATACAATAAGCTGTTCCAAATTTTTTGAAGATATCTTGTTGAATGAAAGCGTTTTTTATATAAGAACTTGATTTTGATCCGTCAATTTATGTAGTGATTTTCAGATATTGTAACGCTACCTTGGTCAATAATTAATGTCAAATTATATGAAGATATATCTTTAAGCAAACAAGATTTCCTGACTAGAGCAGTTTGTGTAGTAGCTATATGCTATAGTGGTCCGATATGAATAACCCGTTTGGAGATTGTATTATTCCCTTGAAAAATAATTCATGTCGAATATGGTGAGGACGCCTTGTCAAATAAGAAAATTTTAAAACAAAGCTTGAGTTCGGTCGGAAACTCTGTATGTCAGCTATCAGCTATAGTGTTCCAAAATCGGCGGTTCCGACAAATGAACAACTTTTTAAGTAGAAGAAAACATTTGCAAGTATTCAGATCGGGTTATAAATAGGGTCTCCAACGTTTTCTTCAAGGAGTTGCAGTCTTCGTAGCAATATTAATATATCCCGCTCAAGGTCCAAAAATTATGAGCAATTGACTTCAAGGAAAGATAATTGTATTTTGTGGAATGAAAAATGACATTTACAAATTATAACATAGTTTAAAGAAGCTATCCCTTAAATAACAATTATTTGATAAAAAGAGACTGCTTATGCTGGAATGTCCCACATGTACAAACCAACTGTGAACTGCTTTATAGGACACAAGAAAAAACATTCTTTTAATCTCACTCAGGTACGAAATTTTATTGCGCGGCAAAATATGAATTGAGTGCGCCTTACCCACTTACATAAGCGCATACATTCACAAGTATATATGTATATATATATATGTATGCATATTGGTAAACATAAAGTACATGAAACCACAAATTCAATATTCATTGAAACCCATTGATCGAACTCTGTGGGAAAGGCTGCTTTGTTGTAGCTGTTGTTGGCTCGTTGGTGCAGCGGTGCAGCGGTACAACGGTACATTGGTTGCCGCCATTGGCACACAAATTGATTTTAATTACCATCTCATTACGAGAATGTCGCTGCGGCACTTGCCTACCGCCTGCTCAGCACTCAGCACTCAGCACTTATGCCATTTGCACTTTTTCGTATTTGTGCTGCATTATCACATTTCCGTTGCATAATGCACATTTTCAATTGCCACCAACACCAACACGAAACATGCACGGACACATTATGGCTACCTTCGCTTTCAATTATTATTGCCCTGTTCACTTTCCTCTTACTTTTTTTCGTTTTTCTTTTCTTTTTTTTAGGGCAGCGGTTTTACAAATCACTTTGGCACTTGCGCCTACTTCTACAGCGCTTTTATCGCTCACTACTAACACATTGGTGTGTGCTCATTCTATATTTCATGTAAGCATTTGCGAAAAAAGCAAGAAAAGTCTTAGCAACAAAATGTGGAACTTGCGATTTTTCCATAGAAATTAGCGATATATCTGGGCATGTCACACACACTCCCACTAACACATGCACACAAACACATATTTGTATTGTCACATTGGCATGTTTTTACAAAATCAACCTTGTCTCACGTACGAAAACATTGCATGCGTAATGCACGCGGACTTTCGCTTTTGCATTGTGGTTAGACAGGGCGTATGCGGCTGCCTTTCATAAGCGACAACTCTTCATGTACGCATTGCTCAGTGAGCGTGCTGCTGCAACGTCGCTTGGGGTTCGCTGAATAATAGACACATACGCGATTTTTGTTAGCAATGTTTGCTGACAATGCTCAACGCCAAAAAGCATACTTCAATTTTTGAATTTGCATATTTTATTCATATCCGTGTACATATTTGTTCAGTCACAGCGACACACACATGCGCATATATAGTAATATACAAGCAAAAACGTCTATGTACAATACCTGTGAGTACCCTGTAGAAAAATGCAAACTTTTTTAATGCAACTACTACACTCAAGGGATCGCCTCAGTCTGAAGCTCCGAAAAATTACTGATATTCGCGTTTTTTTCAAATGTTGAAATTTTTTTTTGTTTTGTAAATAAATACATTCATAACAAATACAAAATTATATTTTTATTTTTATTTATTGGGTGTATAATAGTTAAATAAATTGTTGAAATGACACTTAAAAAATAAAAGTTCCGGTACGATGACCACGATTGCGGTCGCAATTTTGATCTAAACTAAAAACTTCAAAAAGATTATTAATCTGTGGGATAGTCGCTATCGCGCTATGGAATTTTTGTTTTCTCTTTTGAAATTTGACAAAATGGTGGCGGTTTGAACAAAAAATAGCGTGTTTGGACCTTTTTTACGACAGTTTTTCGTAGAAAAAAATAGTAAGATGTCAAAAAAAAAACAGAAAAGCTTCCATAGCGCGATAGCTAATGACGTTAAAAATCTTTTCTCCAAATTGGAACTAGATATCTTCAAAGTTCTTCAAAATTGTAGTTGCTATGTTCCCCACACTGTTCCCTTCTACAAGAAACGCTGTAATAACCGTAATAATTTGATCGATTTTGATTTTGATTTGATTTGAATTTGAAGGAATATTTTTTACAGTGTATACTAACCGATAATACAACAAAAAAAATCGATTTTTACGAAAATTTCGAACTGAGACGATCCCTTAATGGTTAACCGTTTCCTCCCAAGGTCTTCCAGTTTCTATTTACATTATGGATAACAGAAAATGATGTGTTCATCCGCATAAAACAATCAACTAAAACACAAAAAATAAAAGATTTTTCTATAGATCAGGTATGACTCACGTTAAAGTCCTTGAATTTTACCATGTTTCATTTATTTCTGGGATCTTTAGCTTAAGGGGTTATAAGGGTTTCATCGGGTAAAAACCAGCCTTTTTTCAAAAATTTTTTTCTCATAAAAAAATGAAATATTTTATTTGAATTGTCGAAACTTGGACAAAGTAGAAAAAACTGAAAAATGGATTTTTGCAGACATTTTCACAAAAAAAATGAAAGTTTCAGTGCAAATTTCGAAACGTTTTCTTTTTAAATAGTTGTTATGGAAAAAAAATCAAAAAACCACAGTTTAGACTAACTAGCCTCTAGCGCAAAAGTTCTCTAGGCCGTATCTCCGAAACTATTACTCGGGTCAACTTCAAAATTTAAAAAGAAAATAAAAAAAATCGATTTTTTGAAACCCCAAAGCCCATGTAACCCCTTAAAACGCTTTCAGTATTTCGATATACATATGTACGTCACAGAATTTGAAAAGCCTTTCCTAACCAATATTTACAAAAAAAAATATTTTGTCTTTCTAACAAGACAAACCGTTATCTTCGGTTTCAGCGAAACTATAATACCCTTTACAAATAAAAAAATATTTCATCAAAACATTTGAGTTTGTTCGGTCAGTTTGTATGGTAGCTATATTCTATAGTGGTCCGATCTGAAAAATTTGTCCGATGTATATACTGATGTCTTGGAAAATAGTCCATATCATATTTTCGGAGGAAATATTGTCACTTTATATGAAAACCATATAAGTGGTCTAATACCGGTGGTTCCGACAAATGAACAGTTCTTGGTGAGAAAAGGATGTGAAAATTTTCAGAACGATTTCTCAAAATCTAACGGACTATTTGGCTTATATACCGACACACATACCTGAGAACGTATGGCTTAAGGGGGTATTCTGGTCTAGGATTTTGAAAAAATAGATTTTTTTTGCATATTTTGAAAGTTTAAACTTTCAAAAATATGACCTTGAAAGGATTTTTCAAAATTCAACTTATTTTCGGAGATACAGCCGATTTTGTGACGTGGCGTCCGTGTTCACTAGAATTGTCTCCTAAACTTTAAACGCGTTTTTCTCGAAACTACTTTTTTTGAGGTGGTTGACATGATATCTCAAGTTCTACTAACCGATTCCTTTGAAATTTGATATATATCTTCTTTATACAGTGCTCTATCGTGTTTGCCTTGGATTTCCAAAAATTTTGGTTTGAAGTATTTTTAAAAAATTCGAAAAGGTCGAAAAAATCGGATCAAAAAAATTTTTTTTTTCAAGTCGACGTCATTTTGTTATTTTTATTTTTTTGAAAATGGTCAATGGTTACTAATGAAGAATCTTCCGGTTTATTGTGTTTTAGATCTCTACAAGGGTTGAAATCACGCCAACCAGGACGCACCGTTTTTGTTTGAAGCCCCCACTCCACCGGCCCGTATCTCGACGAACTTTGGTTTTTTTTCCTTGCAATTTTTTTCTATATTATTAAAATGTCAATAAAAAAGCACATAAAAAAATGGATAGTAAAAATGTTTTTAATTTTTTTTATCATACGAGTAGTTTAAAAAATGCCTAAAATTCATGCGTCTAGACCAGAATACCCCCTTAATAAAATAAAGGATGTGGATGATACAACCGTCGAATAACAACTCGAGAGGTTGATTTTGTCAAACGCAAGCTGTCACAAGCACATGAACCGCTGGCATTAATTTTGAAGCCTGGCATTCATATGTGTTTCTCATAATCTTACAGAACGAAATTTGCTTCGTCGCATTAACGACTGTGATTTGCTTAACAAACCTCAAAGAAGTGATCAATTTTCGAAGCGCATTGTTACAAACGACGAAAAGTGGGTTGTTTAGAGCCCTGAATTGATCATTAGGTGTAGTATTCTACCAGTATGCGAGTACAAGTTCGGTGACTCTCCAAAAGCCTTAGCTTTTTCAGCTTGAATCGGATGTGCTACGCACCATATTTCGCAGACTTGACACTTCGGACTATTACTTGTTCCGTTCTCTGCAAAATTGTTTGAATGGCAATACCTTCCCATCAAATCAGGACATCAAAAACCGCTTGAAACAGCTTTTTGGTTGCGACGATCAAAAATTGTAGGATTGTGGAATCAATTTCTTGCCAGAAAGATGGCAAAAGGTATTGGATCAAAATGCAAAATATATAATTTCATAAAATGTTTTACACAATAAAAAACGAAATTACTTACTGAACAATTCAATATTTACACTTCGTAGAGTCATCGGCGCTTCCTTCTGATAGTAACAAACTTCATCTACAAAACAGAGAAGGAGAAGAAATCAGTTCAGCATGTTTTGCAGAGGCAAACTGCTACTAATACCACTCTGTCTGAGATGTGCACCCTACTTCTTGTGAAGCCACAATCATTCCACACAGAACGACTATACCGAATTTAATCTTAAATATCGCAAATAAAGATAGTTTGTGAAAGAAAGCAAAGCAAAAATTTACAACATTTTTCCCACAAGGCATTTACATGTGCATGAATCGCTAAAGTCATCTCTTCAGTGCATGTGTACTGAGACAATGTATAGCTTTCACCGAAATGCAAGCACTCATGTTACCTGATGAAAGTAAATCCAACCAAAGTGCAAGCCAAAACTGCGGGTAAACCGCTATCTCGTTATGGAAATAGTTGTTGTTATACATTTTTGTTGTTTTAATTTCGTCAACAGTTGTGTATATCTTGGAGAGCCCTTCCATATTATTGGATGCTTTATTTTAAGTGAAGCTTTACTATTAGTATTTCACGGAAAGTAACTCCATATTTCAAGTACAAACACGGCTTGCAAAATTGTTGGTGAATCAATTTAAGCAACATTATTTATTGTTGTAATCCATGGGCATGTATAGTTTAAGATTTTTTTATTTATAGATGAGATAAATTCAATTAAGCGAAAACCTATAATTTGCCAGCTAGCGCACAATAAAATATAAGACTGTTATTTGGTACACCGAATTGCATTAAGGTTGGGCATCTATGGTTTTAAAAAATATGAAAAAGTGGTCGTGGCCCCGCTCTTTAATAAAGCATTGAAGCTATAACACCTAAAGGTATAAGAAAATTTTATTGGAGCCGATGTCAAAATAGGACAATGAAGGTGGCACCTCTAGGTTAAATGACATACCGCCGGACCTACTCTACCAATTTCAGCCAAATAATAACATTATCGTGAAACTCCTTAATCATAGTGAAAACATGAGCGAAATCGCATAAAAACCACGCCTACTTCTCATACATTATGACAAAAAAGCATCCGAAAGTTGTAGTTGTATTACCCGGGTAAAGATATTTCAAAAATGTATTTTTTTAAGTTGTTAGGACTGTTCTTAAGGGGGTATTCTGGTTTAGGATTTTGAAAAAATCGATTTTTTTTTACATATTTTGAAAGTTTAGACTTTCAAAAATATGACCTTGAAAGGATTTATCAAAATTCGACTTATTTTCTGAGATACAGCCGATTTTGTGACGTGGCGTCCGTGTTCACTAGAATTGTCTCCTAAATTTTAAACGCGTTTTTCTCGAAACTACTTTTTTTGAGCTGGTTGACATGATATCTCAAGTTCTACTGAACCGATTCCTCTGAAATTTGGTATACGAGGTGTTTTCAAAAAATTCAAATTTTGTGTTTTTTCAAAAATTATTTATTTATTCATGAATATCTATTTTGTCCCCTTCAAAGTAATCCTCATGAGATATTATACACTTGTGCCAACGGTTTTTCCAATCTTCGAAGCACTTCAAAAAATCATTTTTTTATCTTCTTCAGCTCCTCCTTCGATGCCGTCTTTATCTCGTCAAGAGAAGCGTAACGTCGTCCTTTCATGGGCCTCTTCAGTTTAGGGAACAAGAAAAAGTCACAGGGGGTCAGATCTGGGGAATACGGTGGCTGCGGCATCATTAGTTTGTTGTTTTTGGCCAAAAAGTCGCGCACAAGCAACGATGTGTGAGCAGGGGCGTTATCGTGGTGCAAAAGCCAATTTTTGTTCTTCCACAAATCCGGGCGTTTCTGGCGGATTGCTTCGCACAAATTGCGCATAACTTGTCAATCGATATGTTTAGGTCCTCAGTAACTTCTCTAACGGTGATTCGACGATTGGCCAATACCATTTTCTCCACTTCATTAATTTTTTTGTCTGTTGTTGAAGTGCTCGGCCGTCCGGCACGCTCTTCGTCGTTCACATATTCTCGGCCTTCTGAGAACATTTTGTACCACCGATAAACGTTGCTTCGGTCCAAGGTAGCTTCTCCGTATGCCACAGTCAACATTCGGAATGCATCCGAGGACTTAATTTCGTTTTTCACACAAAATTTGATACAGGTTCTTTGATCCATTTTTTTGAATAGGTAAAAATCGAAGACGATCCAAAACACGTGCAAGCAAAGCAGCTGTCAACAATTAAATGAACATTCAAAATGGCCGAGCTTGTCGGCATAAGTGAGAGACATGAGTACCAACATAACGCCACAAAAAATTCGAAATTCGAATATACGTAACCCGCGAAAATTCAAAATTCGCGATACTTTTTGAACACACCTCTATATCTTCTTTATACAATGCTCTGTCGTGTCTGCCTTGGATTTTCAAAAATTTTGATTTGAAGTATTTTTAAAAAATTCGAAAAGGTCGAAAAAATCGGGTCAAAAATTTTTTTTTTCAAGTCGACGCCATTTTGTTATTTTTTTTTTTTTGAAAATGGTCAACTCGATAACGACATCTTTACTAATGAAGAATCTTCTTGTTTTTTGTGTTTTAGATCTCTACAAGGGTTCAAATCACGTCAACCGGGACGCACCGTTTTTTTTTGAAGCCCCCATTCCACCGGCCCGTATCTCGACGAACTTTGGTTTTCTGCAATTTTTTTATATTATTAAAATGTCAATAAAAAACATATGAAAAAATGGATGGTAAAATGCCTAAAATTCATGCGTCTAGACCAGAATACCCCCTCTCAAATATGAGAGCGATCTGCAAATCAATTTATCTCGATGTTTGTATTTCTAACCAAATTTCGTGTGCGGAATCGTTGCGATGCATTGGAAAGGCTTATGGTGATTCATTTTTATCAAAGACACAAGCCTACGAGTGATGCAAAGCCTACAAAGACGGTCGAGAGATCGTTGAAGACATGACTCGTTCTGGACAACCTTCGACCTCTTCAACTGATGAAAATATTAAAAAAGTGAAGGATATGCTGCTTGAAAATCGTCAGGCAAGTATTAGAGAGATGACAAGAGAGTTATCTCTCGCGAGTCCGTTCGAATAATTTTGGTGGATATTTTGGGAATGAAAAGCGTTCTAACTAGATTCGTCCCGAAACAGCTGAGTACCGTAAATAGGTGCTTTTGGACATGCCTGTTCGTGCGAATTCCGATCACACATTCATGGAGAGCATTATGACCGCCAACGAGATATGAGCTTATGAGTTTGACATGCAATCAAGTCAGCAATCATCGGAAATCCACCCCAGAACCACTCAAAAATTAAGGTGATGCTCATTGTTTTTTCAATATTCGTGGTTTGGTGCATCATGAATTTGTTTCGGAGCGACAGACAGTCAATAAGGAGTTCTATTTGGCCGAATTGAGGCATTTTTGTGAGGTTATCAGTCGAAAACAGCCGGAATTGTGTAAGAAAATTCATGGATTTTACACGATGATAATGCACCATCGCATGGGGTCACGATTGTATAATAAATACCATCGATCAATCACCATTCACCATATTTTGCTCCATGTGATTTTTTCTTGTTCGCCAAGCTTAAAGTGCCGCTCCTTGGAACCCGTTTGATCGACGAGATAAAACAAAATTCGCTGAAGGAGCAACAGGCCATTGCAAAAAGTATTTATGGAAAATGTTTTGAGGACTGGAAATATCGTTGGCATAAGTGTATTACATCTGGAGGGAATTACTTTGAAGGCGACAAAATAAATATTAATGAATAATAAAATATTTTGAGTTTTATTTAAAATTTCCGTTTGGGAATACATCGATACAAAACTTTGCTTAAATAGTGCCGCTAAGGTATGCCAACTCGCGTCTAAAAAATTACAAAATCAGACCGAAAGTGTTCAAACCACCACATGCCAAATATCTCAAAAAGATTTTACAATCATACTTACAATACACTACAATAATAACAGTACTCAACAAATCTGAAGGAAAAATTTGCGACTGATATGCTAAGAGGTCTGTGGGATATTTGAAGTGTGCTGATTACGAATTTGAGTTCAAAATTTTTCCATGCCGTACAGTCCTTGTCATTTTAGTAAATGATGGTAGTTTGACGTATCCACTAGACCACAAAACAAAAAATCTTATGTTTTAAAAAGTTCATAGAACATTTTCAGTTTTATAAGCTCAAAATTAGCAAAATTTGAGTAAACTGATAATGATACAGTTGAATCTGACTGCCACTGCAAAATTTATGATAGCATTCTTAAAATGAGATCAGGCCCCAAAGGCTTTAAATATAAATTACGGTAAACTTCGAAGCACTTAAATTGACAAGCTTCTAATCTTCCTACTAATTTGTAGTGAATATATGTATACAGTGCTTGCTAATTATATATAGCCCCCATAAAATATGGTATGTCAAATTACTAGTTTTTTCTATTATAAAATATTTAGAAAGCAAAATTCCGCAATCAAAAACAAACTTTTAATTTTGCGGAAAGAAGACGCGAAAAATATCAACCAACCAATATTCTCATATTTATAAAATATATAGAGTGCTATTTTAGAGACTGAAAATTTTTTAGTTCAGTTTTTGAACCACTTGGTTTTTTTTTCTGAACACATCAGACAATTCGAAGTAATGTCGTGCTGTCATATTATTAAGCTTTTGACTCTCTCTTCTCTTTCGGCTCCTATAGACGGCTCTAATAATATGTATACCCGCTCGTATACTTCACCCTCGATGTCAATGGGTATCATATTGGCTATTACTTCAGCAGCATCGCTTGATATTGTCCAGAAAGCACTGATAACGCTTAGTGCCGACAGCCTGTGCACTGTGGTCATTTGTCTGGCATATGCTTTATTGCCTAACGCCTGGATTCATATTGGAGCCGCATATAATACAACCGATCAAATTACCTTTGCGAGTAAAAATCGCCGACTGGAACGCACGCGGCCTTTATTTGCCATCATTTTTGATAAAGCGTTTAGGGTTTTATACATTTTACCTGCAGGTGATCCTTAAGTTTGAGTCTCTTATTACTCACAGATACTTTAGTTGTGGCTGTGAATGAATCGCACACTCTCCTATGGTAAGAGATATACTTTCCTCCACTTTTTTAGTACTTATAAGCAAGAAATCTTTTGCTCAGCCAGTTCTAAGCCCATTGAAGATAACCATTGGCGCAGCGTTTATGCACTCATTGCATTTGCCCCGGAGGTGTTTAGCCACTCCTACCACTATAAGGTCATCTGACTTCAGAAGCTTTTTTTGACTTACATTGACATTTATTTTGCTTATAATTTGACATAATACACACTAAAGACACAAAGCGAAAATAAAATTTTAGACTACAATTTACTAATTGAAAATTAATATACGCTTATAGCGAGTTAAGAAAACTATTGAAGTTAAATTGGCCCCGAAACACGGCATTCCATATGCCAAAACTTATGTATATTCAAATAGAAAATAACGTAAAAATGCAAAAAACTGAAGCAAAAAATTATGCCCTTTATTCACATGTCTATCCCATTTATATTGAATCAAACTTTAACACGTAAAGTAACACCCTTTATATAGTTAGTAAACCACTTTCGACTTTATGGTTTATAATTTATGACATTCCTGCAGTTAACTCGTTCTGCTTGTGCAGTAGCAACAGCAAACAAGCAGCTGCTAAATGCATAGAATAACGGCAACTTGTATGCATTTTTATTATTTTCTTGTTTGTCTTCTTCACTTGGCTTTTCTTCGCGTATTTACATTTGGGTTTGTAGGATTTTTTTTTCTGCTCACTCGATGAAGGCGCCTGACTTTCACAATTGTTTATGCATTTCATTTATTTTCATCATCACACGTACCACTGTTTGTGTGTCTCTCGGCATTTCGCAATATTAAGTGAGTGGGAAATATTAGTTTTGAGAAATTTTATTATATAAAATTTTATGTATTGTAGTATGAATAATTTGAAAATAAATTTTTTTCGTCATTATTCATTTCAACTTATGTATAGTCTATCAATCATTGTTTGAAAATTTTGGGAATAGTGGCTTTGTACTTTTGCTTCTTAAATTTGCCATACATATACCAATGCAAGTAAAAGAAGAAGCAACTATTTTATAGTATATAATGTAATTGAGGTTAATTTGTATGAGAAATAAAATAAGAAGACAGGAACTTTAGCGATTTTCTTGTTAATGCAATTAACTACTTATTTAACTTATAATCTTTATATACAAAAATCACGTGTCACGTTGTTTGTCCGCGATGCACTCCTAAACTACTGAACCGATTTTAGCAAAATTTAGCACACTGGACACAGTTTGAAGCAACTTAGAATATAGGTTGACTATCCTACAATTCATAAATAAGAAATACAATGTCTGTCGCAAAAGAAACAGGATTGTTAAAAAAACAACAAAAAATTAATATTTTTCAAAAGTTATATCTTTTTATTCAAAGTAGTTTCCTTGTGCTTCGATACAGCGTTTAGCCCGGTCAATTAGCATTTCAAATGAGTGTTTAAGGTCATTTTTCGGAATGCTCTTGAGAATATCGGTCGTCGCTTTTGGATAGCTGAAATGTCCTGAAACCAGTGTCCTTTCATGGGCAAATGAAGTTTTCCAAATAGGTAAAAATCACAGGGTGCCAGATCAGGTGAGTAGGGTGAGTGATTAATGGTTAATATGGAGGTTTTTGTTAAAAAATCAGTGACAAGCGTCGACCGATGACACGGCGCATTATCGTGCAACAAGCGCCAGGACCCTGCCTCATGGTATTGTGGTCGAGCACGACGAATGCGTGACAAAAGACGCTTCATAACATCAAGGTAAAACACAGCATTAATCGTTTGGCCAGGTGGGACGAACTCTCGGTGTACAATACCCTCGGAATCGTAAAAACAAATCAGCATTGTCTTTATTTTTGACTTCTGAAGACGACCGACTTCTGATCGTCACAGAGGTCTTCACGACCTTCTTGGAATCGCTTAAACCACTCATGCACATTACTGCGGGATAGGCACTGATCACCATAAACTTTTTTCATCATTTGAAATGTTTCAGTAAACGTTTTCTCAAGTTTAAAACAAAATTTAATATTTGCTCTTTGTTCAAAATGCATTTTACGACCGATGACCAAAAGCTGCTGTCACTTTTTGATCGATAACATCGATTGTAGTTATCCAAATGTCTTAAAATTTTTACGAAATGTCAACAAGAGATCAAACTTTTTATTTCATATACCCACCAATAGGTGGCGCCACCAGAAACAGTTATATTTAAAAAGTTCTGTTTCTTTCGCGACAAACACAGACAGACACAGTGAAAGCTGTATTAAATGAAGCTCTATTAAATGGACGCTTTATTGAGCGGACATCTCCATTAACATATTGACTGGTCCCACAATTTGTTAATATTTATTAAGTAACTATTAAACGGACAACTCTAAAAACTGGAGAGAAAGGCTGGTGTGCTAATATTTAAGAATACACACAGAAAATTTCATATCGATCCGAAGATCAGCTGTAGTTCCTTTCCAAATAAATATTTTTACTAATACTAAGTCTTAAAATATAGTTAAAATCAATAAATTTAAAAGTTTTCTCAGAAAAATTCTGTAAAATTCGGTTTTTCGGCCTTCTAACTGTATATAACCCCTTAACTGCTTTTTCAACTTCCTTGGTCTTCATTGAAAATTGTGCTACTTTCTGGTAGAGTTAATAAACAATGAACAGAAAAATGCCACAAAAAAATCGATAACCCAAAATTAAGCAAACAAATTGTTATTAAGAAATTTCAAAATTGAATTAGCTTTAAAAAATAAATACAGATATACACTCTGAAAAAACGCTACTTTTCACAACTTAAAATAATGCTTGTTTTTCATTAAAAAAAATAATATTACATATAATTTTGTTCGCAAAATCTCTAATTCAATAGAAAAGTAAACTGTACGCGATTTATTAACCAAAAGTCGTAATCAGTTGTAGTTGACTGTTTGTAGCAAAAAGCTTGATTGAAAGTGCTGCAAACAGATGTTGCGTATACGCAATGGTAGACAAATACATATAATTTTTTTTCCTGGAAAGCGCTAAAACCAGTTTAAATAATAAAATTTAATTATATTATTATATTTAACATAGACATGGGTGGACAGTTTGCATTGTGCCCGTATTAGGGTGTCCTTTATCTCCCGAGTTGATTTTTTTTTTGCTAACGCCCTTTGAAGTAATGATGGTTTAGTACATGGTAGGGAGGTCTATTATAGATGTTATAGTCGATATGATGAAACGAAACTTGACATCGAAAGTAATAAAAATTTATTTTAAAACATTAATACTGGAAATAAAGTTACATTTTTTTAATTTCATATGTTTACAAGTTTTAAAATAATATCTTTAAAGAAAATAAATTTGAAGTTCAACAGTTTAATAAAATATTAAAAAATTAAGGTATTCAGTAGTTTAAGTTTTTAAACATAATTTAATACTTATTCTACATAAATTATAGCTAGTTTTTGTAAATCTCAATACTTTTTTCCTAGGTTTTGTAAAACTAGATTATATTCAACCTTTTAAGTTTTATTATATTTCTTTGTTTGTTCACTGTCTGACTAGCTTTTGAAAATAAACGTTCGGATGGAACTGATGTAGCAACAATTGTTAAGTATTTGAAAGCTAATTTATATAATTAAGGAAATTGCTCATTAATTGAAGATAACTCATCTGACATCTCCAACAAATTGTTTCTGTTTCTCTTCCAATTCTTTAGTACTAACTTATGATGATCAGTTTAAATACTGAAGGTGTTTTCAGAACTGTTTGTCCTTTTTTCCCCTCGGCTTCTGCAACAGCATAACTTTGTGGTTTTTCTAATAGATATAGCTAACCCAGTATCAAATCTACTGCCATTGAGGTTTGAAACATTTTTGTGTAGCGTCGACCAGACAGGTTCGAAGTATAGAAGCACGTGTTTGAGCTCTTGCACCGTTTATAAATTTGGTGAGGTTGACAATATTTTATGACCAGAAGGAAAAATTAAAAAATCTACAACTTTGAATAAATAAATTTTTGGAAAGCAGTTATTTCTTATTTTATATGGTTCAAGACTTAGAAAATGTTTGAATAATGTGGGTTTTCCTGTTTGAAGGAACTAAATTCAATATTAAAACAAGTAAGGAAGGGCTAAGTTCGGGTGTCACCGAACATTTTATACTCTCGAATGATAAAGTGATAATCGAGATTTCATTATCCGTCATTTACATATTTTTCA
This sequence comes from Bactrocera neohumeralis, assembly GCF_024586455.1. NCBI lineage: Eukaryota > Metazoa > Arthropoda > Insecta > Diptera > Tephritidae > Bactrocera > Bactrocera neohumeralis. The sequence continues at coordinate 46,327,518 of NC_065923.1, forward strand.
AATACCGTATTTGTGTAAAGTTTTATTCCGCTATCATCATTGGTTCCTAATGTATATATTCGTATTATACAGAAAAGTGTTATATTGTAAGAAGGCGTGGTTGTGAACCGATTTACCCATATTTCGTACATGTCATCAGGGTGATAAGAAAATATTATATACCGAATTTCATTGAAATCGGTAGAGTAGTTCCTGAGATATGGTTTTTGGTCCATAAGTGGGCGACGCCACACCCATTTTCAATTTTTAAAAAAAGTCTGGGTGCAGCTTCCTTCTGCAGTTCGTTCCGTAAAATCTAGGATTTCTGACGTTTTTTGTTAGTCGGTTAACGCACTTTTAGTGATTTTCAACATAACCTTTGTATGGGAGGTGGGCGTGGTTATTATCCGATTTCTTCCATTTTTGAACTGTATATGGAAATGCCTGAAGGAAACGACTCGGTAAAGTTTGGTTGACATAGCTATAGTAGTTTCCGAGATATGTACAAACAACTTAGTAGGGGGCGGGGCCACACCCACTTTTCCAAAAAAATTACGTCTAAATATGCCCCTCCCTAATGCGATCCTTTGTGCCAAACTTCACTTTAATATCTTAATTTATGGCTTAGTTATGACACTTTATAGGTTTTCGGTTTCCGCCATTTTGTGGACGTGGCAGTGGGCCGATTTTGCCCATCTTCGAACTTAACCTTCTTATGGAACCAAGAAATACGTGTACCAAGTTTCATCATGATATCTCAATTTTTACTCAAGTTACAGCTTGCACGGACGGACGGACGGACGGACAGACAGACATCCGGATTTCAACTCTACTCGTCACACTGATCACTTTGGTTTATATATCCCTATATCTGACAAACAACCGTTATGTGAACAAAACTATAAGACTCTCCTTAGCAACTTTGTTGCGAGAGTATAATAAGTGCATAGACATGTATGTACATATGATAACAATTATCATTAAAATGCTAACTGAATATATTCACACAGCTCATCGAAAGAACAACTGCTCGAGGCAACAATTGACATAAGAAATGCATTCAATAGCGCAAAATGGGCAAATAAGATCAACACACTAGAAAGTCGCTTCAAAACAACCTTCTACTTGATCAAAATGATATGAAGCTATCTTAAAGACAGGAAACTACTGTACGACACGAGTGACGGCCCACAAAGTAAGGAAATAATCTCCGGAGCAGCGCAGCGAACAATACTTGGACCAGATTTATGGAACGCCAGCTACGACGGAATTTTAAACGTTGAAATGCCTGACGATTGCTACTTTGTCGGCTATGCAGGCGACATCGCCGCCGTCATAACCGGGCGAAATACCGACATAACCAGGCGCTGACAGACGCAAGTTATGCTACGACCACAGACATGGTTGGACTCACACGGCATCAGCCTAGCTGCAGAAAAAACAGAACTGATCCTGCTGACTAGGAAACACATCCCGCTGGAGGTAAACATGCAAGTTCATTCAGAAACTATTCATACGACGAAAACCCTAAAATACCTAGGAATAAGAATGGACAGCAAATTGACGTACTGTCGCTATCAAGACTTATGGAAAACACCGGAGGCCCACTTGCAAGTAGAAGGAAATTGCTTATGGACCCAACACAGTCGGTGCTACTATACGGTAGCGAAATATGGGCCGATACATTAACGGTAGAACATAGACGGAAACTGCTTGCTAAAGTGCAGAGGACAGCAGCCCTGAGAGTCGCCTCGGCGTAACGCACTGTATCCGAAACCGCAGTGCTAATGATAAGCGGCGTCATCCCAATTGACCTTCTCGCAAAGGAGAGAAGACAACTCTGGCAATGGAAGAAAGACGGAATAGTAATACACATGCCCACAAGACAACAGGCGAGGAAGCAAACTTTTGAACTCTGGCAAGATCGGCGGACAAGGGAGAGCAAAGGAAGATGGACCGTCAAACTGATTAAAGAAATAGAGATGTGGCACAGTAGAAAACACGGCGAGGTAAATTACTACATAACACAGATGCTGTCTGGTCACGGGTATTTCCGAAAATACCTGTAAAACATGGGAAAAACAGAAAGCCCAGCATGCATTTACGGAGACGAACCGCTAGATGTTGCAAACCATACCTTTTTCAAGTGCCACCGATGGAAAGAAGCACGAAGAACTGTAGAAAACAAGCTCGGAGAGCTAAGTACGGAAAATATTTTAGAAAAAATGATAGCTAGCAGCGAAAACTGGGAAAGAACATGTTCTACGCACTAAAAAATGAGACATGTATGCGGACTCCCAATAGAAGATGAGCCAAATAGCTTGATGCTGCCTACAAAATCGCCGGTATCCCTGGACGCAGGGAGAGTAGAAATTGACCTGTAATGGGTCCATCTTGAAAACATTGCCCTGAAGTAATGCGAAAGCGGTCCAGGGGTAGGGAAAAAATCCATGATCGAAGGGGGGAGTGTTTTAGTGGGTACACCACTCACGTAGGATGATGATCCCTATACGGTGCGAAGGCATTTTAAGCCCTCCTTATGTTTCACACATATAGTACATATGTATTTATGTATTTTATTACTATTTTCCATATATATTTTAATAATTTATATTTTGAATCTCATTTTGCTAAATTGTAATTTATGCAACAAATCATAAAATCAGCAGACACTGGGGCCATATGACGGAAATATTGTATATGTTGCCGCTTCAAATTTTTTGTAGGAATAAAAACTGAGCTGTCAAAGCAACAAAATGACAGTATATTGCTAGCAATGTGTTGTTGACACGACAATTATTTAGCCAACTATTGCTTAACATCAGCAATAAAATCAAATAAAAACATCGATGCATCGGAAACTAAGCGACGTATCACATTAAAAAAACATCGATGGATATCGGCCAGCACTAGTGCATGACGTATTACGTTGACTACGCAATTTTTAAAAGAATGTTTTGATGAAAAAACATTAAATTTCTTCTTTTAAAGTTAATAATTAATTTGCTTTGGAGATAAAAAATGTATGACAAAAGATCAAAACACCCCGAATCAATTTATATAAAAGCATTTAAATTTAAACATGCTTTTTTATACATTTTATATTCAAAATAAAACTACATAATTTGAATGGAATATATATTCACACACTAACATATTAAAGCGATTTATGAAATATTAATCATACGCCATGGCGGGTTTGTACTAATTTTATATATGTTTGTACAATAAAAGAACATTTAATTAGATTTTTGCGCTTTAATTAATTTCAATTCACATATATAAAATTTCACTTAATACTCTGGCAACTCGCCAGGATTAAAGCTGGGATAATAATTGCATGCATAGAAGGCTAGTTGGTTATATGGGGTTTGGGGCAAGTTTTCACACGATTTTATTCATTTTAAGCACAAATATGCACCGATATTGGAAAGATTCGTTCTCTCAACTTTATTAAGATAACTCGCATATTGGCTGATGTATGCGGGATAAAGTCGCACGGAAGTTCGAAAATCCTTATATCCTAAGGAAAGTATTGAACCATTTTAACATACAAGTATTTTTGATAAACAGCGATACTACTTTCTGGCAATGATTCTCTCCGAATTTAAATTATATATCTCACACATTGACCGATATTTTCAGTAATAAGTCAACTATAGCACATTGAATGCCATGTCGCACGTTTTTGTACGACACCTAACACTTCGTGGGGTGCTACGTCGCACGAAAGTGTACGACAGGGGACATTACTTGAAAGTTTTTATCTTTTCAGCGGAAACTGATATTTGCAGAAAAATTTGGTCTAATTTTCATAGCGCTATGATAATTTTTGTTTAATTTTTTATTATGAAATCTCTGAGGTACATTTTGTATTTGATTATTTATTCAAATTAGCATTCAGATATACAAGTATGTTTATATTAGTTTTTAAGGTGCGGTTTTTGGAAAACAATCAATACATAACACACCGCAAGTGTTGGGACATTGCGAGCAATAATCGATCAAAAATCATCACTCGCTTGCAAAGTCTCCAATATTTCACTTTCTGTAACCATTCGCTTCGCCATTTTTAACTAAATCTTACAAATCAATCTGAAGAATTAAAATTAAAAAAATAAAATCAAAATAAACTCAAATTAAAACACAAATAAATAAACACAAAGTAAACAAAGAAATAGCAAAAAACCGCGTCGCACGATTTTTACGATTCCCATGTCGCACAAAAACGTGCGACTTACGAAAACAATTATAAAATCCAAAGTAAACAATAAAGCAGATCGAAAATGGCTCAGATATAAATATATACTACTTTTACACTGCTTTATAACAAAACACCGAGCCCAAGCGGAGAAGATTTTTGTCAAATCCGTTTGGCACTCAAAGTGATAGAGAATGGGGTATACAAATTCCGCACCTAGGGGCTTGCACAGTTTTGCTTCGATTTGGACAATTTCTGATCATTTTGAACACTTTTGTACAAATCATTATTTTATTATATTAGTGGCTTCTTGATTTGTTAACTAGATAAAGATTGAAATGAAATATAAAATTTTGTTATATTGGAAGTAGGCGTGGTTGTAGTTCAATTCTGTTTGTATTCGCCCTGTAAAATAAATGATGTAATGTCAGAAGATTATTATGTATGTACTAAACATGATTGAAATCAGTAAAGGAAGTCTTGAAAGCTGTAATAAAAGAGGACGATGCCACGCCCATTTTGGGAAAATTTCGACGCCATCTTCTTTAAAGCAGTCCCATATCATCTCAGGGGTAAGATGTAATGTCTTTGGCGTATTTAGCTATTGATTTATCGCGATTTAATGGTTTTAAACAGTACCGTTATATGAGGAGTGAGTGGGGTAATTGATTGATTGATTGAATATGAGGAATGCACCGCGACCTTTGGTCTATTGTGCCCTCTCCTAACTCACATGGACTCGCCTAGCCCCAGCGCATTGATGAAGTTCAATAGACTTCCGGGCGCTAATGAGGCTATGCGATCCCTACCCGGAAACTTTGATCCGAGGGCCTTAGTCCTGCGACTACAGACTGCTGTGCAGTCGATCAGCAGGTGCTCCGGGGTTTCAGGCTCCAAGTCGCAGAACCGGCAGTTAACGCAAGAAGATAGGCTCATGTTGTACAGATGTCTATTCAACTTGCAGTGGCCGGTATACCATGCGACCAGTAGCCTAAGTTTGCTCCTGGGAAGGTTTATTACAATCTTGAACCTACTCAAGTTGTAGCCTCCCATTAGCAACTTGGCATGTCTCATACCGCGCGTTTGCCGCCAATACTCCTCCCTGCCCACTCCTTCTTCCTTGCGGAGTAGCTCCTTTATGGTATGTGGACCTAGCCCAATAAAGGGTTCTGGTCCCACCCTCTTGGTGGAGGCTGCGGAGCGGGCTAGCTCGTCGGTCAGTTCATTACCGGCTATACCTCTGTGACCAGGCACACAGGTTAGGTGTACCTGGTTACGTTCTGCAAGGCTGTTCAGCCTTTCCCTGCACTCCTGCACTAATAGTGATTTGATTTCGTAAGAGGAGATCGCTTTTAACGCCGCTTGACTATCGCTGAGAATGGCTATTCTCTCATTGCGATAGTTGCGATGGAGGTTTATTTCTATACACCGACTTATGGCAAAAACTTCTGCCTGGAAAATGCTTGGGAACTCTCCCATGGGTATGGTGAGCTTAATGCGTGGGCCCGCGAACCCCGCACAGATTCCCTCCGGCATTTTCGAGCCGTCGATGTACCACCTTAGCGTACTATTCCTCAGCATCAGTTCGAGATTGGAATCATTCCACTCGTCTTAGCTGCCGAGGGTGACCTTAAACTTCTTCTTGAAGTTAACTGTTTTGGTAGTGCTGTCCCTCGGGAGGAGGGCTGACGGTACATCGCCACTTATGTTTTCCATCCTCTGGGACGAGATTACCCTACTTTTGCCCCACCCCTCTGCCGTTATTTGCAGAATTGTGTGCTTGGCTACCTGACCAATAACCAAATGAAGTGGAGTAAGTTCCAGCAGAACCTCCAGTGCTGCCGTTGGACAAGTGCGCATTGCGCCCGTCATGCAGACACAGGCTAGCCGCTGCAGCTTCGATAGTTTGGTCTTAACCGAAGTCTGCGACGCTATTGAGGCCCAGGCTACCACCGCCGTATGTGATTATTGGGGTAATCATTCAATTTCAATCATTTTCGTGGGCGGGAGTTTTTATAGTATTTGCTTTAGCGGTTTAGGAAATAGAACTTCTTCAATAACTTTAAACCACGGTGCCTCATGGTACCGTGATCCCCTGTGTCAAATTACAGTTCAATAATTTTATTAAGTGCTCAGTAATTTCACTTTCTAGGGGTTCGTTTAGTGGCATTTTGGTCCGAGTACGCTCATCTACTATCTCGATCTCAAGTTTTGCCAAGAAATACTCGTACTAAGTTTCTTCAAAGTATCTTAATTTTTTACTTAATTTATCGTTTTCACAGACGAACAGACGGACGGGCAGTCACGCGGATTTCAAATTTTCTCGTCATTCTAATCATTTATACATATATATAACGCTGCATCAATCTAGCTTACTTTTAGGTGATACAAGCAACCATTAAGTAAACAAAACTATTATAATCGGTAGCACCATATTTGACATGTACATATAAACATTTCGTGTACAGGAAAGAAACAAGAACATTTATAGTCACACATGAAATTATAGAAAGATACAAAATTATAGAAAGATTTTTATATCGATTTTGATCGTTCAGTTTGTATGGCCGCTACAATTATGGCCACAAAAATAGAAAAAATTATTTAGAAATGAGTAAGAAAGGTACTCACTTATAGAGGCACAATTAAATTTTAATTTAATTTATTTTCGGATATTACAATAAAGGTATATAAAAACACATATCAATTTTAGTATATTTTGCTGATTAACATTTGCTGACAACATTTCAAATTGAAAAATAGCAAAATTAACTTTGCAGTCGGCTTTTTAATTTAGATCTTAGAAATAAATAAAATATAAATTGAAATATATTCTGATTGTTCTTTTACTCATATTTCGATTTAACTCCTTCCTTACCTTCTGAGAGGTAATATTTGGTTGGGGTCTAATTAAGGGTTGAGCCTGATTTAGAAGCTTCAAAAAATCGATTTTTTTTTTTCTTAAATCTCTTTAAAAATAATCTAAGAATATGTCCCCAAAGTTTTAGATGGGAATTCGAAATATTTTCGAAGCTAGAAGGGAAATAGTGACCGAGCGTCTTATAAGCGCTTGGGCAGAAATCGAAAACGTTGTCGCGCGATTTCTCAGTTTTTCATTTTTACGATTTTTCTTAATTGGCGGGCAGGATAGAAAAAAAACTAAACCTCGTATGGAATTGGGGCAAAGTTTATTATCTTTGGCATTAAATTATATTCTATTTAAACTAAAAAAACTAAGAAAAGTCAAGTTTGAACATATTTTTAAACAACATAAAGTAAAACTTATTTGGTCAAAAACTACTTCTTTTTCAGTTTTAAAAAAATTTCTAAAAATTTTACACTTTTTTTCAGAATTTTTTTAGTTTAACTAGAAGATAAATTATTAAAAAATATGAACCTCTTTAAATTTTTGTTTCCGATAGAAATTGCGATCTGCATCCTGCCCGCCGTCCGACAAATGCACATGCGAGATGCATCGGGCAAATGCTTCCCAAAGGCAGAATATCAAAGATTTCGTATCCAAAAAATTCATGAATGATGTTTAAATATATAACTATAAGCCCTTGAAATTTTGCTTTAATCACTTATTTCTTTCCTTCCCAAAAAAATTCTCAAAAAAATCGATTTTTTGAAGCCTCTAAAGCAGGCTCCTCCTTAATTCAATGAATTTTCGGCCTGTTATATGTCTATCTATCCTATTTGGCCCTATGCTTTTAGTTTGTTTCTCAATTTTAAACACCATTATATTACTTTCGTTGAAATCCAATTATTATTTGTATATCTTTCCATCTTTTTTTAATGTTTATGTCTGTTATTATATCAATCCTTCCGCGTAGGACTTGGAAGTGAAAATAAATTTTACACTAAGTAATTTTTTGTTTTAAACAATTCTAATTTAGTTGTATGAAGAGTACTGATACGCTTTAAGCCTAAGTTGGGTATTAATTTCTCTATATAGAAACTGCCATCACTGCTTTTCCTATGAACAACTCAAAATGACGGTTACTTTCACCGAAACTGAATTAATAGTGGCTTTGTATATCATTATGTCAATTTGAAAACGCAATTTTAAGTGGAAAAACTATCGCAGATAGATAAATATTTTCATTGAAGCATATTGAAACACGCACTGCTGCTGATATGTTGCTCAATATGACATGACTATAACTGTATATGCTATAGTGTTTCGATTCAATCAATCTGTTCGGAGATTTAAGCCTTGCCTTTGAAAAAAAATAAATATCAAATTTCCAGAAGAGAAAGTTTCCCATACAAGAACTTGATTTGGGTAGGTCAGTTTGTGTGGTGGAAATAATTTTTAATTTTGAACAGAAACAGAACAGCGTTGACTTACAATTCCATTATTATTATACTGACATAACAGAAATCAGAAAGCTATTTATTCTAATTATCCTTTGTAACGTCTTATCGATAAATATTATAAGCTTTTGTAATGAACATTATACTCATTTACCAAAAAACGAAGTTTATAGATAAAGCTAAATTAGCTTGAAATATGAATCCACATATTTCGATTTTGGCAGCAAACTGAGAAAAGCGCAGAATTAACGTTTTTAACAATGACACAATCCCTCGAAAAAAAATTTTATCCAATAGCTAGAAATCACATTTTACGTGGAATATGCGAACACATGACTGACAATAAGACAGTAGTTACTCATACGCCACGGCATACATATTATCAACGCGAATTGCTGTAGTGAGACTTAACTAAAATCCTTTACAAACTTTTTTCCATCATTCACGCGCTGAAATTAAATTATTCTTATTTGATGCACTCTTTTATTTAAAAATTAGACCGCAAGTTACTCATACGCCACGACACCTCAACGATTTATTCGACATATAAAGCATGAAAGTATTAATTACTTGTTGTCGGCGCAAAAGTTACTTAACAGACATTTGAAAAATTGCTTTCCTGTTATTTAATGTGTTGGAAATCAAAATTTGGGTTGCTTTAAACGATTTCACGAAGTTAATAGTAAAAATTACTTTTTCTGGTACCCTTTTTTCATACAAAAATATTATTTTAAACTTTCATAACTGTACACTTATATTGCCATTAAATCGGCTACATTTTTCACTTTTAGTTTAAATGCGCTTTGAAATTTCTTTAAATCGCCTTTATTACACTTTTAAAGCAAATATAATAAAATGTTCCTCCCCTGCGTATACGCAATTATGAGCGTCCATTATGCCAGATTTCACACTAAAAACTTAAAAACATGCAAATGACATTTTAAAGGCAGCACAATGCAATTGAAGCACAACCTGTGTTCCGGTTAAGCCTTCACACCAACACAATGGCATTCTCCAGGCGGCACTGCAGTTGAAGGCGTTGCACGAAGCACATCGAACGAGTTACACAAACACTTTGCTCTTGAACTTAAATCATATATGCAGATGTGTGCGGGCCTGGTTTGCTCACTTGTTTACATTGTCAACGAAAGGCGCGCGCGTTCGCGACGTGCAGTTCACTAATCGACAGCGCGACGCCGACGCCCGCTGCGTAATGGAACAAAAAACTAATAAAAGTTTAAAATACAAAACAACAGCCACAAAAAGACCGACAACGCGTCGCAATAACTCGCAACGTTTTTTGCAACAATTAATTTTGCCTTTGTCGCCGAAGCTATTAAGCTACAACGCACGAGCCGCTGACGGCGAAAACTTTTACTTGCAACGGGCAAAAACGAAAAGAGTTCCAGTAATCAGCAACAATTTACTGTTGATTGGGCGCGTTGGGCACGTATGTCTGCATGTGGTACGGCTAAACGCGTTTTGGCTGCCGGCAGCTGGCGCTGGATGCATCTGCATCCGTCAGTGGTCCGTGGCGAACTGAGTCCACAGCATCCAGCGTTGGCAGTTTTATCAATGAGCGCGAATTGCCGCCAACGAAGCTGACTGACTGATGCGCCGGAAGTGCACGCGCACACTCACACGCAAGCAAACTTGGCGCACATGTTGCTTGTTGTTGTATTGGTAGCATCAACGTCATCATGCTCTGCTTGTTTCACAAACTCATTATGATGTTTACAACAACGCACATCACACACACACACACACATACGCTTGTAACATGCGCATGTGTTGGTTGTGACGCTGCCATGACATGCTTGGCCATCCGCTCTCCGTCATCACTTCATTCATTGTTATCATTAATGTTATAGAATTTTGGCTCACTGCTCTCTATGCTGCCAGAGAGCGCGTAAAGCACAATGTTGCCAATCTGTTTCGGAATTTCTCTCACCAATTGTTTATTCTTCGAAATCTGTTAAACTTAATTCATTGTTTTTTGAATTTGAACAACAAAATGATGAACGTTGAATGATAGATTGCCAGCCAAGCTATATACGACGGCGAAGAACTTATTAGTTCTTTGTTGAATATGGTCGGACGAAAGCATGCCCAGCGATTGGAATTTAAGTTTGCTCTGCGCAATCCACAAAAAGGGAGATTTCACAATCTCCTCAACATCGCGTATAAGATTCTATCGAGCGTATTGTGTGAAAGATTAAACCCCACTGACAACAAACTGATTGGACCTTATCAGTGTGACTTTAGGACTGGAAAATCAACAACTGAGCGGATATTCACCATGCGCCAAATCTTGAAAAAGAGCTTCTAAAAATGGGTGAAATTGTTACTAATAATCGCTACAGATAACAAATAACAACCAGAATGGCCCAGAAAACACGCCAAAATAGTTTTGTTAGACGCCAATGCAACTGCACAAAAAGCAAAACCGGTTACGAATACAAACAAGGCACTTGGCTGTAAACTGCTACCCCACTCGACGCATTCACTAGGCCTGGCCATTTCCGATTACGATTTGTTTTCATCGATGGGGCATGCATTGGCTGAACAGCACTTCGATTCCTGCGCAGAAGTTGAAAATTGGGTTTCTGATTGATTTGCTTCAAAAGACGAACATTTCTATTGATATGACAGCCACAAATTACCAAAAAGGTGTTCAAAATGTGTAAAAAGCAATGGCCTCTACTTTAAATTATTTTTTTTTTACTTTCCCAATTAAAATTAGTATTTCATTTTCATACCGGTACACGTGGTATATTCAGGCTGACAAGACGTCCTAATAGGTTTAATGTACATATCTCTCAAACCGTTCAAACTAAAGTAATCAAGGTAAAAGGTAAAGGTTTAAGGTAAATCCTACTGATAGTGTGAAAATGAATAAAATTGAACATAATCCCGCTGACTATCCATATAACGGTACTGTTAAAAACTACTGAAAGCGCCATAAATCATAAACGACAGAGATACAAAATTTTTTAAATATTACACCCGAGATGGCAAGAGAAGTATTAATAGGTACTGGGGTAAAAACTGAACGATGGGCACCGCCCACTTACATATTTCGAGACTCGTTCGACCGATTTCAATCAACACTGGATCTTGACATTCTTCTTACATCAGTGAAAAAGAGAGCGCGTGTTTTACTGATAACAGTATATCTTTATGCCTAAAATGGAAAATACTGGCCGAAAGCTCGACCTAGACCCACATATTACAAACATATAATATCGAGATGAGTTTACTTGCATGGACCTGATACTGTTTTCACTTTAAGGCGGTTTCTTGGCTTTGATGCTTGCAACGTTACACGATAGAACAATGTTCCTTCATTATTGGCAATTCACCCAACTCCTTTTTTACACGGTAGATACGTTCCTCAGAAAACCGTGTAAGATGAAATAAATAACTATTTTATTTCAAAAACCCGTGTAAAAATAGTTGAAAAATATAAAATTTCAGATATGCATACAAATTGTTGTATGTTTATTGAGCATTAAAACTTAATATACATAATTGATACAGGTGAAAAATTGGTAGAGTATGCAAAAAACAAAAGAAATCTGTTAATCCAGAACTAAGAACAGAAAAATTAGAATAGAAATAAGGAAAAAATATTTACATAGCTACATAATTATTCGTCGCTACTTGATAACAAGCGCAATTGTTTGTGACGAACTGGACTAAAGTTGGTATCGTTACTGGAGATGTCCGTTTTAGCAATGGTGCTAAGTTTAGTAAAAACAAACATAATTACAAGACAGTTATTTTGAAACCGTACTAGATCAAAAAATTTTTCCAATAATTTTTTTTCAACCGTTTAAAAAGAAACCGTGTAAAAAAGAGTTGGGTGTATTTTAAAAGCAAGTAAGGAAGGGCCAGACTCCTTACTTGTTCTGAAATATAAACGAAGAAACGTTATTCTATCCTATAAAGCTACAAAGCATATTTTTCTGTAATCATATGCCATAAGGCGAAAAATGGTTAAAGTCGGGTCAACATCCATTTAAACAATAACGATCAAAATGTAAGATTTCTTAAGAAAATTAAGAGAACTTATAAAAAACGAATATACTATAGTTTAATACGGAAAATGTATAATAATAATGATACGAGTAATAATGATTTTCGATACTCTAGCGAATTTTATGCCTAATATGTCGATCAGTGTGTAAATCACCTTAACAAACAACTTTCTTACTAAAACTAAAGGTCCCCGTCCACGCTTTGCTGTTAATATAATAAAATAGCATTTATCAATAAAAACGAAAACATTATTCCCGGTGTAACGTTTCATTTTCATCATCAACAGTATCGAATGATTAAAAACACATCCATTTGCCTGAGGACAACTGTTAATTGCTAATTAATTTCGGAATACTATATACTTTCAGCTAATCAAGTTTTTTCTTGATTCACTGCGTATTTGGTTATAGTTTGCTTCTACAATTCCCAATATATAGAATTTATATTATATCTGAAACTGAATCAGTTTGCAAATTTTCGCACATGGTTGCCTTAGGATAAGAGAAGAATGGTAATCCCAGTCAGTAACCACCGAAAACTTCATTGTTGCCGTATTAACCTTTGGGCACAATAGACCAAAGGTCGCGGTGCATTCCTCATCTTCAATCAATCTATTAATCTTGCATTGTTCTGCACTCATCTCAAATTATAATTGAACTTTTTATCAACCCTGCAGATATTCCACTATTTTTATACTCTCACAACAAAGTTGCTAAGGAGAGTATTAGTACAGTTTTGTTCACATAACGGTTGTTTGTAAGTCCCAAAACTAAAAGAGTCAGATATAGGGTTATATATACCAAAGTGATCAGAGTGACGAGTAGAGTTGAAATCCGTATGTCCGTCTGTTCGTCCGTCCGTGCAAGCTGTAACTTGAGTAAAAATTGAGATATCATGATGAAACTTGGTACACGTATTTCCTGGCTCCATAAAAAGGTTAAGTTCGAAAATGGGCAAAATCGGCCCACTGTCACGCCCACAAAATGGCGAAAACCGAAAACCTATAAAGTGTCATAACTAAGCCATAAATAAAGATATTAAAGTGAAATTTGGCGCAAAGGATTGCATTAGGGAGGGGCATATTTGTACGTGGGTTTTTTGGAAAAGTTGGCTTGGCCCCGCCCCCCACCAAGTTTTTTGTACATATCTCGGAAACTACTACAGCTATGTCAACCAAGCTCTACAGAGTCGTTTCCTTCAGGCATTTCCATATACAGTTCAAAAATGGAAGAAATCGGATAATAACCACGCCCACCTCCCATACAAAGGTTATGTTGAAAATCACTAAAAGTGCGTTAACCGACTAAAAAAAAATGTCAGAAACACTAAATTTCACGGAAGAAATGGCAGAAGGAAGCTGCACCAGGTTTTTTTTTTTTTTTAATTGAAAATGGGCGTGGCGTCGCCCACTTATGGACCAAAAACCATATCTAATTTATTTTACAGCAAAATAAAAAAATATGTAAATGACGGATAATGAAATCTCGATTATCACTTTATCGCATGATAAGAGAATATAAAATGTTCGGTGATACCCGAACTTAGCCCTTCTTTACTCTTTTTTTTTATTAGATGTTTCCTTTGATTTTCTATGAATGTTTGTGCATCATTCGTCCATATGATCCAGCGAAGTAGCCGCAATTTCCTGGCGATGCAATGGTCAATGCGATTTTCTGTTGTGATGTTCAAAATTTATTACCGGTTCCACATGGTGCATCCTGAAAAACCGCCTTCTTCGATAGCAACAATCAGTATAATCCATAGCTACATATGTGTTGTTATTATTATTATTTTAAGTAAAAAAATTGTAATTGCTTCTTACACAGATGCATTTTGAACAAATGCTTATGATTTGAAACATAATTTTCTTTTATGAATTCTATTGAATTTTAACATAAAGAGATAAAAACTATACTATGTCCGCCTCCTGGTTTTTGGCCAGCTCCGTGCCAATTTTCAGCGAAATCGGATCAACCGTTCTTGATTTAAAAATAGTGTAACTTATACGACTATACTCAATGTATAAATATAGATAAATAGAATATAAATAGATTATAATAGTAAAAGTCAAAAATGCAGGCACCTTCATCTTACAATATTTTATAATATCCAGTGAGCCTTGAACATGCCGTTGTAATTATGGTTTAAATTTTCCTTGAATAGTAGTATAAATCTACCCCCAGAGGAATGCAGTTTTAAATTAACTCACATATAAATTCCTGGAAGTTTGGTAAGGCGATTAATTTCAACAAGTACTTAGTCTTAGGTGAGAAGGAATATATAGCACATATGTATTTGGTTTACATACACACAAGCTAGATTTCTTACACAATGCAGTGACCAAAACCCACTGCCAGCATATTATGAAATGCTAATTTTTCACTAGAACTGCCATAAGCACTCACGCCGACACTCGTTTAGTAGAGCACACGTGCGAGGTTGCTCATACGCCACTCCGAACAAAACTCAATACCAAAAAATTTCACTTGCTAGGTTTACGCAACACCCACCGTTTTTGAATGTTTATTTAACGATTCAAGTCTTGGTGATTTATATGCAAGACCAACAACAACAAACCGCATGCAGCAAATACAAAAATAAGTGCAACGGAACGCACCTTCAAACCGCACGCCGCTTTCAATGAGACTACGATGCCGCCTGCCAATTACAGCTTTGTGAATTGAAAATTGCCGCTTCCGTCTTTAGTTGATCGCACAAAATTTAAAATTTCATTTTATTTTTGTATTTTTAATTTTCTTTCTTCAATTTCGCACATGCGGCTTAATAACCCGCTTTTCTATAATCACAAAATGTTGCCGCAAGTCAGCGGAATTTCAAGCCATCGCTTGCAACACACACATGCACCCACACACTTGCGGCGTCTTCGAAGACTGTCGCCCGATTGGATTGGCTGCCGGCAGCTGGCGCTTTATGGGTCTGCATCCGGCAAAAGTCCGTAACGAACTGAGTCCACAGCATCAAACGCTGGCAGTTTTATCAATGATTACCGCATTGAGTGATGCTCTTGTTGTTGTTGTTGTTTGAGGTAATGAAGTTCCAGCGAAAACGCAGATAATTTCCATTATGATGTTTACATGTGCACACAAAGAGTGGCGTCGTAAGTGAAGCAAGCAAAACGTATTTTACTCACCGGACACATCAAATTTAGTCCAAAGTCGTTTTCGCGCCAAACGTTGTTCTTGTTATGCCGGTTATTGTTTGGATGCTGCGCACTTTGCTGAGAGAGAGAAAATGAAAGTCAGTGTTGTCAACCTTGCTGGTATTTTCCCCAAAACGTGGCAATATTTTTGCAGTTTTGTGTTATTAGCATGCTTCTGCAGAGAATGTAATTATTTATTTATTATTGATAATGAAACCGGACCAGGTGCTGGTTCTTTCATACTTCGTATACTCTTGCCACATGTTGTTACAGATTATAATAGTTTTGTTGTTTGAATCATGCAAAACTAATCGAAATAGATAAAGGGTTATATATAAAGGGCGATCCATTTTAAGGTTCCTTAATTTTTCAAGAAAACATTCAGAAACTTCTAATTAAAAAAAAAAATGGCAGTTATTTTTTGAAAATTACTATCTCTTTTAAATGTTTTCCGCGGTTATGTCTCAGATGGTTCATCCGTTGAGTCCAATTTTTCATGACACGTTCGGCCATTTCCACTGGTAACTTGCGAACAACACGCGTTATACTTTGCTTCGAGGTCTGAATCACATAGACTTTAGACTTACATATCCCCATAGGAAAAAGTCTAACGGTGTGATATAACACGATCTTGTTGGTCACGACCGTTCCTAAACGTGAAATTATCTGCTTACCGAAGTATTCTATGATTGAATCCGTTGATTGATTCGATGTGTGGGAAGTGATGCCGTCTTGCTGAAACCAAATGTCGCCGAGAACACGAGCTTCAATTTCAGGCATCAAATAGTCGGCCTTCATTGCGCGATAACGGTCGCTATTGACGGTTACGTTCTCACCGGCATCATTTTTGAATAAATATGAACCGATGATTCCTCATCGCTGAATAAAATTTGCCTCGAAAAGGTCGGATCTTCTTGGGTCGGATCTTCTATGAGATCTTTTCAAGAGCCCATAAAGCGAAGCAGTATCACTTGAGAGACTTCAGTTCTTACACAATCTATATTCAATTTAAGATCTCCACGTAAAATGCCCCAAGTCATTCCATAAGTCAATCCGAGTTGCTGCGAACGGCGTGGAATCGACTCTCCATGGTTGTTGTGTACACTCTCAGCTACGGCTGCTATATTTTCTTCACTGCGTGCTGTACGCGGTTTATTGGGTCGAACAGTTATCCAATAATGATTGCTGGGTATCAAGATGGGTGATGGTGTTACGAAAAGTATGCTCAGGAGGCCGATTACGTTGACCGTAAGTTGAGCGAAGCGCTCGAAACACGTTCTTTAGAGAACGTGAATTTTCGTAACACAGTCAAACGTTTTCTGCACCTTTTCAGGTGTAGGTCTTTCCATGATATACCAAACAATACAGAACAAAAATAACATGACAGCTTGACACGACTCACGCGTGATCTGTCAAAAAACGCTACTAAAAAAGAACTTCTACTTGAATCACCTGTTATATAAAAAAAGTTTTCAATAAAAGAACTTTATTCAGATACAATGGTCCTTAATCGGGCAGTTCTGACAAATGAGCAGCTTCTTAGTGAGAAAAGGACATGTGCCAAATTTTAAATCGATATCTAAAAAACTGAGGGACTAGTTCTTGTATATACCGATGAACAAACGGGCGGATATGACTAAATTGACTCAGCTCATCACCCTGATCATTTACATATATATTTTATAGGGTATCCGATGTCTCCTTCTGGGTGTTTCGTCTAAATGAAGGTACTAAACCATTCGAGCTTGTTATTATTTTAATTTTGTTTTAATATCTGAATTTATTGCAATTGTCACGTGAATGGCAAGATAAGCATAATTAATTATTTGATGTGATTACAAAGAACAGTTAGGTGAACAAAACATACATTATTTAGAATTCTTATGCGTAAATATTGTGGAGAATATTTAGATTGATGACATGTCAATGACCAGTTTCCGTTCATATGACAAGCTCAGGCATATTTGTGAGCATTTGAAGTCTTCATTTCCGCAACTTTTATAATTCATTGGCTTCAATACATTTATTCCTCTTTAATCAACTCAAGTAGAAAACGTACTGCGTTAAAATTACTTATGTGACAGTTCAATAGCTTCAAAAGATGTCAACAGTTCGCTGAATAAGGATGTTTGACGGATTATAGAATATAAGTATTTCACCCAGCATATATTTTCATAAAAATGTGCATGCTATTTTGACAGCCAAACAATTCGTTCCAAAATTTCTAAATTGTAAGACAATAGTTTAACGACTAAGGCTACAGATATTTGTTGGCATTGTTTCAATTTTGACTAAATCTATGTTAGCGACCCCCTGTTGAGCACAGCTGTCGATTAGTTAAGGTTGAGAAAGTCTCATCTAATCGAGTGGAAAGTTAATCCTTTTCAATTGTCCTGTTATATCGGGTGATTTTTTAAGAGCTTGATAACTTTTTTTTAAAAAAAACGCATAAAATTTGCAAAATCTCATCGGTTCTTTATTTGAAACGTTAGATTGGTTCATGACATTTACTTTTTGAAGATAATTTCATTTAAATGTTGACCGCGGCTGCGTCTTAGGTGGTCCATTCGGAAAGTCCAATTTTGGGCAACTTTTTCGAGCATTTCGGCCGGAATAGCCCGAATTTCTTCGGAAATGTTGTCTTCCAAAGCTGGAATAGTTGCTGGCTTATTTCTGTAGACTTTAGCCTAAAGGCGTTAAATCGCATGATCTTGGTGGCCAACTTACGGGTCCATTTCTTGAGATGAATTGTTCTCCGAAGTTTTCCCTCAAAATGGCCATAGAATCGCGAGCTGTGTGGCATGTAGCGCCATCTTGTTGAAACCATATGTCAACCAAGTTCAGTTCTTCCATTTTTGGCAACAAAAAGTTTGTTAGCATCGAACGATAGCGATCGCCATTCACCGTAACGTTGCGTCCAACATATATCTTTGAAAAATACGGTCCAATGATTCCACCAGCGTACAAACCAACCAAACAGTGCATTTTTCGGGATGCATGGGCAGTTCTTATGCTTTCACCCCCATTTTGCTTATTTACGTAGCCATTCAACCAGAAATGAGCCTCATCGCTGAACAAAATTTGTCGATAAAAAAGCGGATTTTCTGCCAACTTTGCTAGGGCCCATTCACTGAAAATTCGACGTTGTGGCAGATCGTTCGGCTTCAGTTCTTGCACGAGCTGTATTTTATACGGTTTTACACCAAGATCTTTGCGTAAAATCTTCCATGTGGTCGAATAACACAAACCCAATTTGCGAACGGCGACGAATCGAATTTCACGGTCTTCAGCCAACTCTCAGAAACAGACGCAATATTCTCTTCTGTACGCACTGTACGCATTCGTGTGGTTGGTTTAATGTCCAATAAAGTAAACTGAGTGCGAAACTTGGTCACAATCGCATTAATTGTTTGCTCACTTGGTCGATTATGTAGACCATAAATCGGACGTAAAGCGCGAAACACATTTCGAACCGAACACTGATTTTGGTAATAAAATTCAATGATTTGCAAGCGTTGCTCGTTAGTAAGTCTATTCATGATGAAATGTCAAAGCATACTGAGCATCTTTCTCTTTGACACCATGTCTGAAATCCCACGTGATCTGTCAAATACTAATGCATGAAAATCCTTCAAAAAAATCACCCGATATTTATGCTTAGTCGTTTTTATTATTGGTGATGATTCTACGAGATGAAGTTTTGACTGTCACACAATTGTGATAGAGTCATTCAATTTACTGCCACGCCTAAAGCGGTTTCATCCTCAAAATTAGAAAAAAATAAATACAAATATTTATTAAGAAATTAATTTAAAATAAACATCTTAATTTTCACCTAGTACCCACAATTTTATTATACAATGCATGTACACGGTTATCTTCAAAAGTGTGGAAAGAACAAAAGTACTTGAAGATAAATTTAAGTGAATTATGCGTTTAGAACAAAGTCAAACTACTTTTTTCCTGCCTTTCATTTTTCACTTTTAATACTTTTCCCAGACTCAAAGTACCTTTTTCTACAATGGCTCTGGCGACAACAATGACAATGAGAAAGCATGATTACATGCTCGCACACACACATGCATAATAATCTATAAAGCATATGAATATGGACACATACGAGTGTCGTTCGATAAGTGAGGTAGAATTTGAATTGAATTTTTTATTTTGAATATTCCTTTGAATTATGAAAACTAAAAGAAGGAATTTGAGCAAAACATAAGGGAACATAAGGATCCTAGGATACTTTTAGTACTAGATATATGGGCTTTCGACTCTTTTTGTTGCTTTAAAGGAAAAATTGTGACACAAAAGCAGGCATCTCGAACTGGTTGAAAATTTTCGTAAAAAAAATTCTATTTTTGAACATTTTTCGTCCAAAGGTAAGAATGAGGCTTTTTCAAATTCGGCTAATATTCCATTTATGTCACGTTTGTCTGTGTCGGATTGTTGAGCAAGTTAGAGATTAGATCCACCGATACTCAGCTATATTTATAAAATATTTATCGATTAAGAAACAGAGGCACATACATTTCAGCTCCTCGGAGTCTAATTGTAGGATGGTACCTGCTCTGGTTAGTTCATCTGCTTTACACTTACCAGTAATATCTTTATGCCCAAGAAACTATTGCAGGTTCATCGTGAAATAGGAAGTTAGATCCACTATGAGCTAGGGGCAGACAGTGAAATTTTTACAAAACCAAGCTGTTTGGCTATCTCTAAATAGAAATATAATTTTTGGTGTCAACCCACTCTTTGTCAGAACAAGAAGGCTTTCTTTAATTGCTTTGACCTCCGCTTGGAAATGGGATTATCTAGTTCGGATCCTTCCATTTACATAACATAGATGATTATTTCGATGTTCCCATTCACCTCTCGCCTTTCCCACTCTTCTCTGGAAGCCAACATTGAGGACCGAATTTAGGTTCATATCTATGTTATTTGGAAATCGGTCGTAGTGAATAGAAACCAGAACTTACTAAATAGGATGCCTCTTCTACAGGATAAATAGGATAAACCTCGGTCTAAAAGCTTACATTGCTTCCAGTGGCTTGCAGAACAAGTCTCTGAGCACTGACGCATATACTAGCTGCTCTTTGTATGGTGTTCATATGCATTACCACGTTTTCATTTTCCATTATTGGCCGCCATACCAATATATCGCATGTTAGATACGGCCTTACAGCTCCAATCCAATGAGTTAGGCGAGGCATTGGTATTTACTTACTTTCCCATGACATCTAATTTTGGTTTCCATTAAAACCTCCTGCCTAAAATTAGTCCCAAATAACTTGCTCACATTCTATCTGAAGCATGGATCCAATTTCCAAATAATCTTCCGATGGTGTCTTATAAGATCATTCTTGGATCTATTCGAATTCAGCGTATACAAAGAACAAAATGTACTTCGTTGATGAAAACTTTCCAGTTGTTCACAAACAATTTAAATTTAGTCACCTGGTAATACCTTCAAGAAAACTTATATTTTTAGGCACATCCCTAACAAACTCAATATTAGCAAGTTAGACACAGTAATGAAGTAAACACCGTAATGTAAATTAATTTCAGATTCAATGTATTGTTTGTAGTTCTAGTTACTTATATGTAATTTCATAAAGCTCTTTTGTTAAACCGACTATGTTGAGGTTCGACTCATACGCTTTGCTTTTTATCCAGTCTGGAGAAAGCAGAACTAACGGCATGGTTGTTGAGGTTGATATCAATATAATCAACGGAGCTTTTGGTGTTGTTCAACGTCAGTTTACGCAGACGCATAAGTTTTGCGGTGATACCAAAATCAGACATAGCGGCATAGACGTAGCTCCTGCTGTCGATCGACGAAGAGGTGATGTGTGTCGATCTTCCTTTCACGGGTCTTTTCCAAAATTTGGCGAATGGTGGTCGAGATCTTAGACCACATTGATAAGGTCCAAACAGTTTGTTGACGGTGGAATTCAGTCTTTCACACACTTATCCCACGGTAATTGTCACAGATTGTTGGGTCCCCCTTTTTGTGGATTGGGCAGAGCACATTTAGGTTCCAATCATCGGACTTGCTTTCATCCGACCATATCTTTGCAAATAAGCTGATGCATGCACGTTGTTAGTTTTCCCCTTAACTCAACCACTAATCTATCGGCTCCTGCCGCTTTATTGTTCCTGAGGTGGGCAGTTGCTGTTCGAACCTCATCATAGTCGGGCAATGAAACATCTATTCCATGGACATCATTTGGGGAAACGAGTTCGCCATCTCCAGATGTGACACTTGCACTGCCGTTCAACAGGCTGTAGTAGTGTTCCCTCCATAACTTCAGTATGCTCTGAACATCTGCCATTAGATCAATACTTTGGGTGCTACAAAAGTATGCTCCGGTCGGGAATCGGATCGTATCTTTTCGTAGAATTTTCGAGCATTCTCAAAACTACAGATTTTAAAATTGCTTGATCGATTAGAGGTGACAAATGCTCCGATTATTATCGGATTTTGGCAGACCAAAAAAGACCAAAGTTTTGGGTAAAACTCCGTCATTCTGTCAATTTTTAATTTTTAGATCATTGTACGGACAATAGCTTCTAGTCGTGATTTTTATACCCCGAAGAAGATATATTAACTTTGCCCGAAGTATTTTATCACACAAAACGAAAATATCAGATTCTCCATAATATATATATATATGTATATGTATATAAATGATCAACATGATGAGCTGAGTCGATATTGCCATTTTCGTCTGTCTACATATACTCGTACACAAAGTAGTCCCTCTGATTTTGAGGTATCGATTTTAAATTTTGCACATCGGAAGCTGTCTGGTTCCTTACCTGGAACTGTCGTTATCGCTGCTGTCATACATACAAACTGAAAGATAAAAATCACGTTTTTGTGAGTTCAAGGCCTATCTTCCGCAAATCCTACCGTAAAAGTGCCCAAAACTTTTGTATGTGAGATCTTGTTATACGCTTAATTGGCGTAGACACCGCTTACGCGATTATAGCCGAGTTAACAACAGCGCGCCAGTCGTTTCTTCTTTTCGCTACGTGGCGCCAATTGGATATTCCAAGCGTAGCCAGGTCCTTCTCCACTTGGTCCTTCCAACGGATCGGAGAGGTCTTCTCTCTTCCTCTGCTTCCCCCGGCGGGTACAGCGTCGAATACTTTCAGAGCTGGAGTGTTTCCGTCCATTCGGACAACATGACCTAGCCAGCGTAGCCGCTGTCTTTTAATTCTGAACTATGTCAATGTCGTCATATATCTCGTACAGCTCATCGTCCATCGAATGCGATATTCGCCGTGGCCAACGCGCAAAGGACCATAAATCTTTCGCAGAACTTTTCTCTCGAAAACTAGCAACGTCGACTCATCAGTTGTTGACATCGTCCAAGCCTCTGCACCATATAGCAGGACGGGAATTATGAGTGACTTATAGAGTTTGGTTTTTGTTTGTCGAGAGAGGACTTTGCTTCTCAATTGCCTACTTAGTCCGAAGTAGCACCTGTTGGCAAGAGTTATCCTGCATTGGATTTCTAGGCTGACATTGTTGGTGGTGTTTACGCTGGTTCCAAGATAGACGAAATTATCTACGACTTCAAAGTTATGACTGTCAACAGTGACGTGAGTTCCAAGTCGCGAGTGCGACGACCGTTTGTTTGATGACAGGAGATATTTCGTTTTGCCCTCGTTCACTGCCAGACCCATTTGTTTTGCTTCCTTGTCTTGTCTGGAGAAAGCAGAACTAACGGCGCGGGTGTACACTTTTATAAAAGATGGTACCTTCTCTATTAAGTTCTGCAGCTCGAACTATTTTCTCCAGAAGCAGGTTGAAAAAGTCACACGATAGGGACTTGTTATACGCAATATACATAAATAGTACTTCGAAAAACACCCTTCTATTAGTCAAACGATACTTAGAGAGATCAACAAAAACCTGATAAATTTTTTAGTCTGCTGATATGGCAGCTGCTTCCATTAAAATGGAGTCCATAAACAATGGGTGAAGTGAGTGTCTCCGTAGCAACACTGGATGAGTAACAATCCTCAGTTTTACTAACTTCTGGGTAATGACGGTACCCACAAGCAGCACTAATTTAGTTTTCTAAATTCGCTAGTTCTAGCACCATATTGCCGCAGCCGCCATTATCAAGCTGCCATCGTGAGCGTATTGCAACAACTTTCAAGTAGCTGCTCAGCACTGCATTGTGGATAATGTGCAACTTTTTAAATTAGAATCTTGAGCAGATTGCAAAGCCTCAACATTTCATTGCATATCCGCACCGCACTTTTCTTTCACGCTCATTCGACCATTCTCCACAATTACACACTTCCGATTTTTTGTTTAAGTGCATGCGGGGAATGCTTACAAGTAAGTACCTATTTTTGCATGGCATGAGCTTACACGCATATTCCTTACCGTTATGCGTAAGCGTATACATACATGAGTGTATGTGTTGGTTGAAATTTGAATTGTTTTGCATCATGAAACATATCAAAGTGCAAACAGAAATGTGACTTTGTAAAAAGTTGGTAGTTTATATGAATAATGTTCACATGTATACATGTACGTGTATGCATAAGTGTATATGACATACGAGTTTATATGTATATATGTATTTATGCATGTGCCACAACCACACTTTGTTGACTCACCTTACACTTTGGGAACGCATTTAAGTTGCATTATTCAAACTAATATATGCTCATACACAGTTATATGCATATAAAATGCGTAGATACGCACACACACACGTCCGTTGGGGTTTACTAAATGCTCGTTTTTATTGGTTTAAGAAAAGTGAAAGCAGCACTTAAAGCAGTTTAGTTCTTTGCGTTTTGTTGGTAATGTAGCAGAGCACCTAAGGAAGCGTTTGTTGCTGAGAGCAGAAAAGTTCAATTGAAGCTAATTTACTGAAAAAGTTTATTACAAGAGTTTCTAAACAAATATGAACTTATGATAGGAGCATTCGCAGTTTTCTACTATTGGTAAGTTCTATTCTAAGTACTGGGATGGTAAGTGCAAAAAGTGGAAATATTATAAGAGCTATACATAATATAAAATTGCATGATTATTAAAGGTAAGTAAATACAATCTTACTCTATTTGAACACAACTTCTGAATTATGGCGTGATTTGATTATTAATCCATTGTGGGTCGTTCGTCCTTTGGATGAGGGTAGCCATCGCTGATGCCACATTGTAAAACTCTTGGTTCTCTCTGCTTTTCGCCGTCTTGTATACGGCTCTGATAGCTATAGTCGCACGAATTCAACCCTCGGGATGTCAACAAGCAATCTGCTGGCTGAAGTACTAGCCAGCAGCGCTTGATATCGTTCGGATATAATTACTTGCATTTTAGTTAGCCTATGCACTGCTTTTATTAGTATTGTATATGATTTTATGTCCAGCTTCTATATCCATATTGGTGCTCATTGCTTTTGCTTTTAAAATCGGCTGGAAAGCACGCAGCTTCTGTTGACCATCATTCACGTTAGAGCATTATATATTTTGTTTGCATTGCCGAAAGTATACTCTGTGCCCAAAAAATAAGGTGACATTGTATTTATTTTGAAAATTCTTTATTTATTCTTCCAAATCATTTTCATCTCCTTCAAAGTAATCCCCTCCCGATGCAATGCACTTATGCCAACGGATTTTCCAATCTTCGAAACACTGGTTGTAGTCACTTTCCGGGATGGCCTTCAGTTCCGTCTTCGCTGCGGCTTGAATCTCCTCTATCGTATAAAAACGGTGTCCCCGGAGCGGTCTTTTGAGCTTGGTGAACAGCCAGAAGTCGCACGGCGCCAGATCAGGTGAATACGGTGGTTGCGGAACGATATGGGTTGAGTGTTTGGCGAAATGATCACGAATTACGAGGGCAGTATGGGATGGTGCATTATCGTGGTGTAAAAACCAAGAATTGTCTTTCCACAATTCCGGCCTTTTTAGGCGGATAGCGTTACGCAAACGACGCATAACGTTCAAATAATGTTCCTTGTTGACTGTTTGACCGGTTGGAAGGAATTCATAATGCACAACACCACGATAATCGAAGAAAACAGTCAACATGACCTTGACTTTTGAGCGACTTTGGCGCGATTTTTTGGTCTCGACTCTCGTTTGGCACGATATTCGCTCGATTGATCGGTTGTTTCGGGGTCGTAAGCATAGATCCAAGTCTCATCGCCAGTTATAATGCGTTTCATGACACTCTGGTAGTCGGAAAGCGTCGTTTCACACACTTCAACGCGACGCCTCTTTTCCAAAAAATTCAATGTTTTCGGTACCAGTCGAGATTTGACGCGCTTGAGGCCCAAAACATCCTTCAAAATGGTATTCGCTGAGCCTTTCGATATGCCAACTTCATCAGCAAGGTCTCTAATTGTTAATCGACGGTTTTTCAACACCAAATCTTTGATTTGTTGAACGTGAGCTTCGTCGGTTGAGGTTGATGGTCGCCCTGGACGCTCTTCGTCTTCGACACGTTCACGGCCGGCTTGGAACTCACTATACCACTTGTAAACATTTTCTTTAGACATAGCCTCATTACCAAAGGCTTTCTACACCATCCTCAACGTATCCGTAGCAGAAAATTGATTCCATAAACAAAATTTAATGCAAATTCTTTGCTCAGCAAATTTCGACATCGCAAAAAACGAAAAACTCACTTTTAGCAGCTCACAAAACGACACGTATCTCAAACACTAATGAATATTTTGACATGAAATTTGACACAAATGTGACTGACAGTATTACCAACCTAAAAAAAAAATAGTTCTCCAAATCCTTCGACGCGCGCAGTTTAAATTCAAATTTCACCTTATTTTTTGGGCACAGTGTTTCTTAAATTTTAACTTGCTAACTCAAAGTGGTTTCTTAGTATGCTTTTGTAAGGTTTTCCAATTGTGTCGAGTATACTCAAAGGTCGATAAGATGATGGTTTTTTAGGTTGCTGACTTCAGGAGCTTCTTTTATATTTTTAACGTTTCCATGAGCTCAATTTCATTTGCGCTACTCTGGTTACGCTGTAGTTGACGTCTGTCTGAGTGGCAGAGTTTTCTGAGCCTGGCTGTTTCTTCGTTCCACCAATATATTGGTTTTAGGTTATTATGGTCTGCTGTCCTGCGAATAGTTGCGTCGCATGCTGCGACCAGTTCCATGACAGATACCATGTGGGTGGCGTCTTCGTTTGATGCCTTTGCCGCAAAACCGTCTAAAATGAGACGCCCACCATGGTTTATACTTCTGCTACCCCAAGCAGTAAGCCAAGCATTGAAGTAGCTTGCTATTACTATCGGCGATTTGCCTCTGGTTTTTAAAGACGGTTTCAGGCGGAAGCCTTCGAAATCTTCAACCGATGCGCTGAGACGGGCATAGTAATATATAAAGAATATACCATGTATATTAACACATGTGAAACGATTTTGAGCTTATTTGAAATGAGACGTAAAAGGTTTACCTTTGCAATACGATATTGCTCTCTTAAAGACAGACAAACAACTAGATATCACAAAAGTCACTCTTATACTTAGACGAATATAAAATCTGATCTGCTGAATGTATTTTGGGTACTGAATAACATCATGGTAAACAAAAAAAGTGTCACCAAATTTTACTTTGCTATCCTAAATCTTGACATGAAGCATTTATAGAGCATACAGTAGGGTTCCATTCAGTTCGTAATCTTTCATAATAACGAATTTTTGATAGTAATCATTAAAGTCATACGGTTAGCGCTCTTTAATGTGTGTACATACAAGTATATCGGACCTTTGCGTGAAGTGAAGAGCCAAGTTGGGTATGTTACAAGCAAAAGCATCAAAAAATCCACAATATGAAATTAAATAACTCAAAAAGCAAGTTAACCGATATAACTGACGAGTCGTGTTAAGCTATCATGTTAGTTTTGTTAAGTATTGTTTGGCATTTCATCATGAACTTACGCCTAAACAAGGCTTACAAATCGTACAACTTTAGTACGAACATTCACGTTCTATAAGGAATATCTTTGGCGCGCTCGATCAACTTATGGTCAACATAATCGGACTACTGAGTGTAGCATCCACAAACTCCATCACCCAACTTGAGGCCTAGCATTCATTATAGACTAATATTTGACCGAAAAGACCACGTCCAGCACGTAGTAAAAAAAAATGAAGCAGCCGTAGCTGAGATTGTACACGAAGGCCGTGGAGAGTCGATTCGACGCCGGTCCTAGCCACTCGGACTGACGTATGGAACGACTTGACACGTTTTACGTGAAATTGAATAATTGAAATCATACAAAATACAGCTTGTAAGAACTAAAGCCGCTCGACCTTCGCAA
This sequence comes from Bactrocera neohumeralis, assembly GCF_024586455.1. Taxonomy (NCBI): domain Eukaryota; kingdom Metazoa; phylum Arthropoda; class Insecta; order Diptera; family Tephritidae; genus Bactrocera; species Bactrocera neohumeralis. Next base: position 46,355,535 of record NC_065923.1, read on the forward strand.
ACGACATCGTTTCGCTCAATGGTCTCTTGAAAAGTTCTAAGAAGATCCCGTCAAAGATCCTAAGATATCGCACCTTTAGACTTTTTTCTGCGGCCATATGTAAAGCGTAAAGTTATGCGGACAATCCCGTTTCGATTCAGGCTTTGAATACATCATGTATTTCATTCGCCAGTTACCAGTAAAAATGCACGAACAAATCATGAAAGATTGGACTCAACGGATGGACCATCTGAGACGGAGCCGCGATCAATATTTGAAAAAAATAATCTTCACAAAATAAATGCCAGAGAATGTTCTTTCGACTGATAATAAACATTTCCCATTATATTTGAAGTTTCTGTGTTTTTTCTTTGAAAAAGTAAGGAACCTCGAAATAGATCACCCTCTACTTCATCATAACAGAAATTCACTTAATACATAAATGCCAATTTAAATCGGAGTAAAATTCAGTTTTACCTTCAAAAAACAAAATGAACCAAAAATGAAAATTATACTTTCATTTGACACTCACTCATAGGCTCAATAAATATTTTTTTGGACATAAATAATAATAATAAATTTTACTCCAACTGTTTATGTGGATAGCGGTGCATCATCTTAAGGGGGTATTCTCATGTAATCACTTCGAAAAATCGATTTTTTTTTTATATTTTGACAGTAAAACCCATTGAAAACATGCTGTGAAAAATTTAGACCGAAATTCATAGTATTTGATAAGTTACAGCTCATAGTCGCCGACGTGTCGTAAGCGACTGTCTACCAGGCGCCATGGCAAGTCTGCAGCTCTTGAAACTTTAAACGCATTTTTCTCGAATCATCATTTTCTGAAACTGTCATGGTCCTAAAAAAAAGTATTCAACCGATTGCTTTAAAATTTACATTTGTTATTCTACTCATTTATTGTTATTGTCCCTACCAGAATTGTTTATTTTCGAAAATATTTTCATATTTTTTTAACGATTTTTAACGAAAAAAAAAACAAAATTTTTCGTGACTTTTTTTTGAAGTTCGACATTTTTTATACTCTCGCAACAATGTTGCTAACGAGAGTATTATAGTTTTGTTCACATAACGGTTGTTTGTAAGTCCTAAAACTAAAAGAGTCAGATATAGGGTTATATATACCAAAGTGATCAGGGCGACGAGTAGAGTCGAAATCCGGATGTCTGTCTGTCCGTCCGTCCGTCTGTCCGTCCGTATGATCGTCCGTCCGTGCAAGCTGTAACTTGAGTAAAAATTGAGATATCATGATGAAACTTGGTACACGTATTCCTTGGCTCCATAAGAAGGTTAAGTTCGAAGATGGGCAACATCGGCACAGTGTCACGCCCACAAAATGGCGGAAACCGAAAACCTATAAAGTGTCATAACTAAGCCATAAATAAAGATATTAAAGTGAAATTTGACACAAAGGATCGCATTAGGGAGGGGCATATTTGGACGCAATTGTTTTGGAAAAGTGGGCGTGGCCCCGCCCCCTACTAAGTTTTTGTACATATCTCGGAAACTATGTATATTTTTCTTAACACCCTGATGACATGTACGAAATATGGGTGAAATCGATTCACAACCACGCCTTCTTCCAATATAAAGCTATTTTGAATTCCATCTGATGCCTTCTCTGTATAATACGAGTATAAACATTAGGAACCAATGATGATAGCGGAATAAAACTTTACAAAAATACGGTATTTGAAAAATATGTAAATGACGTATTATGAAATCTCGATTATCACTTTACCATGCGAGAGTATAAAATGTTCGGTGACACCCGAACTTAGCCTTTCCTTACTTGTTTTATTCTTATGAAATTGATTATATTTGGTAGGGACGATTGCCGCAGAACTACTGAATAATAATCCATTCGATTTTTTTTATTTCAGACAACATGAACAGCCGCTATCACCATGACCAGTGAACTATTTCTTTTTATTGGGGTCTACTTTGATTTAAAAAAAATATATATTAAAAATGTAAAAAAACGAAAAAAAAATTTGTTTGGACATTTCAAAATACAAATAAAAATATATTAAAAAATTAAAATGATTGAATTTTGTTGTCGCATAAAAAAAAATTTACTAAAATGCGGTAAAATGTATGCGTTCACATGAGAGTACCCCCTTTAGCGAAAATGTAGGAAGTAAATGAAGAACATTCGAAGGCGTTGCCAATACAACAAAATTTAATATATTATTTTAACTTGATAAGTGTGTATGACTCTCGAAAAGTTAAAAAAAACAAGTAAGGAAGGGCTAAGTTCGGGTGTCACCGAACATTTTATACCTCAAAATATTTTACCTTATTCGTCATTTACATATTTTAAACATTTGTGTCCAAAATTTAATTTTAAAGCATTCGTACTTATATTGCAACCATATTTTACGTAATTCCTCACAGGATTTAACACTAAAAAATTTATGACTCAAAGCTAGTGAGAGGAAGTACATTTACAAATACAACAAAATGTCGTATATTTTATTTGAGTCGGTTTTAATAAACTGCCCAACTTCGAACTCTTATGGAGCCAAGGAATACGGAATCATCAAAATCGCTGCACGGACGGACGGACAGACGGACGGACGGACACACAATTTCGCTTATTTGGCTCTACATTTAAGTGTGTGTCAGTGACAAACATGTATTTCGAAAAGTTAAAAAAAAAATAATTTTATTATTTCCTAGCGCATAACAGTAAAAAGTAAACTTGCTGTTATATGTGCGTGATATAATTCTTAAAATAAAACAACTGTAAACTGTGTTTTTTGCTTTCTAAAATACACAGAATCACTTACATTTATTACACACACTATAAAGGGTGTTTTATGTAGTGGAAGAAAACTTTATGTCCAGTAACATAGTTTCAGATTGCCATAGTCGAAGACTACCCCATCTCTACAATCTGGCGTACCAGCATAGACCATTGGCTTGACAAAACCGCAAAAATTAGTTGAACAGAGTCGAAGCCCGCTCCTTGTGAGGACATAACGGCAGTTCAGTTTCCAAAATAACAAAAGTTGTGCCGGTGTCACCCTTTGAACGATAATGTACCAAACTATGCTGAACATATGTAAATATCAAAAACATATATCAGCTTTGACAGTTGGCTTGGCGACTATTCCTCTTAAAAATTGTATACCCTTATAGAAGCACCCTTTATATGTGAATGTTGTATTCTTATTCTACGAACGTGGCCGTGGGTATGTGTGCTCGTACATGGAGCTCTGACATTCCCACCTTTGCCGACGGACAACGTAAACACACATACATATGTACATATTTCTTTCAAGCTAGAAAAGTAAAGTTTCCCTTGTTTATTATAAATGTTTAGTAAAGAGTATAAAAGAGGTCATTAGTAAGAAAAAAACGAAAAAGAATTCAAAGATTAAAGTGTAAATAAAATGTTTATTTCTGATTTTGTAACACTTTATTTATTCTTAAAAGCGGCAGCAGATACAAAGCCGAAGCATGTAATAGTCGTTGAGGTTAGGACAACATTTAATCGCACAATATATGGTAATATAAATAGATAAGCAACTTAGAGGGCCATAGCCTTAAATTGGGTGGGTGGAACGGATTTCTCATTATCATCAAACGTCTCAAGGAGGTCATAACCGGTATAAGTCTGTTAAGTAACAACAAATAAAGACGGGCGAAATTCCGGTGCAATCAAATATTTTATAATCCCGCAAGGACCAAATCCGGGGAAATACCGCAACTGTTGGCAAAACTTTATATTAATGAATATTCTTAAATTATATTAAAGGTCGTAGACTCTCTTAGTCTATTTACTATATTTTCCTTCATATACAAACATATTGGTACTTAAATCAACCAAGTTACCTCAAATGAGATGTATGTGATCTAAACTTAGTAAAAGCTAAATTTAATACAAGGTCTGTCGCAAAAGAAACAGAACTTTTTATATATAACTGTTTCTGGTGGCGCAACCTATTGGTGGGTATATTTTTTTTTTTTTGTAATAATTTGTTTATTTGCAATCTATCTTAAAAATAATAAGCAAATTAAATAACCTGTTTACAATTTAACCTATATTATTGAACTCCAGTGAGGTCAATAATAATATACCAATATGTTTTTCAAACATATATATCCAGAATATTAAGTTATCTTTTATCTCATAGTTTATTGTTCTTACATTTATTTCCTGAACGGAAGGTCTAATACATGATATCGTTTGAGTCTATTAATTTCGTTAGTTTCATCTAGTAGCGTAATTGCCAAGGGATTAGTATGAAAACTGATCCTGCGTAAGTAATTTGAGCTAAGTTTATTTACTTCGTTTTTAACAAATGGTATGTTAAGGTCTGAATGAATGGCTTTATTAGTGATAAACCAAGGAGCATTTGTAATTAGCCTTAAGGTTTTTGACTGGTATCTTTGTAAAATTTCTAAATTTGAATTACAAGCAGTACCCCAAAGTTGCACCCTATAAGTCCATATAGGTTTTAATATAGCTTTGTATAAAAGTAGTTTTGTTTCAAGGTATAGCGGGGATTTATGTCCGAGTAGCCAATATAATTGCTTGGATTTTATTTTCAATTGATTATTTTTGGCTTGAATATGACATTTCCATGTTAAACGTTTATCCAAGTGCATGCCGAGGTATTTAACTCTATCACATTTTGGAATGATATTGGCATTAAGTCGAAGGGGGGGGGCAATCACCTCGTCTTAGTGTAAATACAATATGCACAGATTTATTTGTGTTTACTTTAATTTTCCAGCGGTCTAGCCAAGTCTGTATTGCGTTTAGTTCTCTTTGAACTAAATTTGATGCCTCAGTTGGAGAATGATTTGAAGCAAGTAGAACAGTGTCATCAGCATATGTGGCAATGAGCACGTTTTCAGTTACGGGTATATCGGATGTAAAAATGGTATATAGAACTGGGCCCAGTACGCTTCCCTGTGGTACTCCTGCTTGGATATATGTTACATCTGATGTTTCATCTCGTACTTTTACATAGAACGATCTTTGGGTTAAATAAGACTTTAGAATTAGATAAAACGATGAGGGCAAGATCTTTTGAGTTTATACAGTAGGCCACTATGCCAGACTTTATCAAATGCCTGTTGTATATCCAAAAAGGCGGCTGAGCAGAACTCTTTACGCTCAAAAGAATCAACAATGAAGTTAACAACACGGTGGCATTGTTCGGGTGTACCATGATGGCGGCGAAATCCAAATTGATGTTCAGGTATAACATTGTTATCTTCTAGTATTGGCAAAACTCTACGCAAAAATATTCTTTCAAATATTTTGGAGAATAATGTCAATAAGCTGATAGGCCTGTATGAAGTTAATTCATTTTCCGGTTTGCCTGGTTTCGGAATCATTATAATTTCTGCACACTTCCACTGCGTAGGAAAATGATTTAGTCTTAATATTGAATTAAATATTAGTACAATGAACATAATTCCTTTCTTTGGCAGGCATTTAGCTACTTTTGCGTCAACTTTGTCATATCCTGGGGATTTCTTGGTACTTAGTTTCTCGATTTCACATCGAATTTCAGTAGGTGTGATATGCTTGATTGGCAGAGACAATTGGCACGGGGCATCAAGGAATTGCAATACATCAGCGTCGTTGTTACTACTACTACTGTTGAAGGGAGTGAACGTTGTTTCAAGATGTTTCGCATAAGCGTTAGCTTTACTTTTGTCTGTTCTACACCATATATTATTACAATCTTTTATAGGGACATTTCTTTTTTTGGGACGTTTTAAGTATTTGGTAGCATTCCATATTTTGTTATCATCAGTATTTCTGTAATTTAAACCTCGTATATATTCTGAAACCGATTTATTTCTGAAGTCTTTCAGTTTTTCTTTAAGCTCCATTGTAGCTTTATTTAGATCAGTTTTATGACTTGGATTTCTATAAGTTTGCCTTTGTTTTCGTATACGCCTTTTACGCTGAATCAGTGCTCTTATCTCAGCAGACACATGAACGCATTACATTTTACAGCAATTGGAACTGTATATCAGCGTGTAGAAAACGTCAATCGAGCCGGTCTTATCTGCGCAGACAAACCCCACAAAAAATAATCAACCGTCTTGTTGGAACGATGATCCACATCAACTCCTCGTCCCATTTAAGCGCAGAAAAAACATTAATCTTGGCTTTATAACTCTATAGTGCTCCCTGAAGCATTTTGTCCGGCTTCATTTTTTAAAAAATGTGAACCGATGATTCAATCTGCTAATTGACCACACCAAACACTGACTTTTTGAGGATTTAACAGAGTCCATTCAACCAAAACTGAGCTTCATCGTCGAACAAAATTTTCTTGTGAAAATCGGAAAGGTTGGTCATCTCGTTTTAGACAAATTCACCGAATGTCCGACGTCTTGATGGTCGTACGATTTCAATTCCTGTCCGCAAACCAAAAAATTCCAGGTCGTACAAGTACTAGGATATATTATTGAGGTAAATTCTTTCGAATTTCTACAAAATCACATATGTACAAGTAAGGGTAAGATATGTTTAAATGACTGTTAATCCAGTTCGGGCGGGGGCCGATGGATTGCCGGTCGAGCTATTCAAACACGGCGGCGAAGAACTGATAAGAAACATGCA